>NW_028261382.1:170974291-171241791 GCF_051295495.1 Thamnophis sirtalis
TACCGTGAAATGCAAAGTCACCAATATTTTAACGTAGTATATTTGGTGAACTTGATGTCAGGAACCTAAAAAAATTGCTTAGAAGTCCCAGGTAATAACCACAGATCATCAGAACTTACTTTTAAAAAACATCCAGGCTTCAAGCCAAGTGGCCACAGCTGATGTTCATTTTTTTCCGGTTTATTGTACTAAGCAACAATAATCCCTTATTAACTTATTTACAGCACAATGTAGGCATAGCTATAATAAAGCAATTCAATAAATTCAGTAAAGTTACCCTCAGTTAAAATGCAATTTTGCCGGTACGGAATAATTCATGGCAAGAGTTAAAGGAGTTTTATTTTATTGCAAATTAAATGAACAATCATATTGCCACGCTTCCATTTTTGGGGACAGCTTTTGCATACAAGAATGGTATGCATTGTCTCCCAGTCTAATCTCTGGAATGGTACAGTATAATAATTGCGTGACCCGTCAAAACCGCGGTCCACTAAAGCGCGCCCGATTAAAGCGCGTACCTGACGTCGTCAGCAGCGCGACAAATAAAATTAAAAATAAATTAAATTAAAATTAAAATAAAATTAAAGCAAGCCGATTCACATAAAGGTAAGGGTTAGGGTTAGGGTTAGGGTTAGGGTTAGGGTTAGGGTTAGGGTTAGGGTTAGGTTAAGGGTTAGGGTTAGGGTTAGGGTTACGTTAAGCGTTAGGGTTAGGGTTAGGTTAAGGGTTAGCGTTAGGTTTAGCATTAGGTTAAGGGTTAGGTTTAGGGTTAGGTTTAGGGTTAGGTTAAGGGTTAGGGTTAGGTTTAGGGTTAGGTTAAGGGTTAGGGTTAGGGTTAGGTTTGGGGGGGTTAGGTTTAGATTTACGCGTTAATTTTAACTTTACCGCTCACAGCGTGCTGTTTTCATCGCGCTGTGATGACGTCACGTACGCGCTTTCGTCGAGCGCGCTTTAGCCTACCGCGGTTTTGTGGTGGAACCTAATAATTGAATACAATTATCATAATTTTAAATAATAAATAAGAATACCAGGAGATTTAATACCTTCTGGTGTCTTTCAAAGAAGCTGTAGCTGTGCAGGTGCCTTACTTTGTCATGGCTGTTTTGCCATAGTTTAGGAGAAGGGGCCAGGTGGAACCCATCACTCATTAAGCCTTACCACATAGTGGTAATTTGAATCGGGACCTCTGCAGTTTTCATCAGAAGCACTAATGGCTTTACTGCTCATTGGCTGGCTATTATGAAGCTATGCTCACATTGTGTGGCCTTTTCTCTGGAGGAGTTACATATGCCACCCAACACCCACACTAGCAGTGAATTTTGTTTCCCGTGCCTTTATCTTCATTCAAGGTGACTTTTTCAGAAAATGTTTGCCATTGTCTCTTTCCTAAGGTTGATAAAAGAATGACAAGTTGAAAGAAACCCTGCTGGCTTGATGTCTTAGGCGGGTCTAGAACTCCCAGTCTCCTGGTTTCTAGCCTGATGCCTTTAACCACTCCACCAAACTGGCTCTCATAATTCTAGTTAGATTTGCCTAAAATGAATTAGAGTTTAGAGTTTTATTTCATTTGTATGCCGCCCTTTTCCCTGAAGGGACTCAGGGCGGCTCACAACTCAAGCAAGGGAAGGGGGATACAGACCGTTGACAACAACACAAAACAATACATAGTTAAAAAGCGCAACAATCATACCATTCGAGATAGGGGCAATGATTCTTTAGCCCCAGGCCTGTCGGAACAGCCAGGTTTTAAGGGCTATGCGGAAGGCCTGGAGGGTGGTGAGGGTGCGAATCTCCACGGGGAGTTCGTTCCAGAGGGTCGGAGCAGCAACAGAGAAGGCTCTCCTCCGGGTAGTCGCCAGCCGACACTGGCCGGCGGATGGAATTTGGAGGAGGCCTAATCTGTGGGATCTAATCGGTCTATTGGAGGTAATTGGCAGCAGGCCGTCTCTCAAGTACCCAGGTTTATGATTAAAAAAATAAACCCTCCACATATTCATTTATATACAGCCTGTGTATTTGTGGTGTGTGTATGCTTGAGAGAAAAGAAACAAGTTTAGGAGGAATTATATTGTTCTTTAAAGACCCTCTCTACTGTATCATTAAGTTGATTCTGTGTCTATACAGATGTAGTATTTGAGTACCTACAAACATTTTATATTCATTGGGAATTTATTTTTTTAAAAAATAGGTAGGCTCCAAAGCTATTGTAAGGAATTGTGAGTTGTCCCATTGAAGTCAATGTGATCCTCACTTTTACAGATACACACACTAGAATTAGGAATATATTTAAGTTCTTGCAATCCATTTCCTTTTTCTTTTCCCAGTCAAGCACCCTTGTATATATTATACATACTCAACTTGCCTTGTATTCTAATGGCTTTGCTCATTGAAGATAATGATAATCCAACACATCTGAGATGTTCAGTTGTAAGCAGTTGTGGGCTCTCTCTAAGTTTTCAAGGTGTTAATGAGGTCTGGAACAACCAATAATTAAGTCCAGGTATTAAGGGTCAAACTGTTTGTGGCTCACAATGAAAATGCTTTATGTTCCTTTTCTCAAAATATTGAAGAACCAATAATGTTGGATACATGGGAAAGAATCTGGGTAAGAAATGTGAAATTTACACAAGCTCAAAATCTGAGAGAAAATTTTTACAAGATGTTCTATAGATGGCATTTAGATCCTAAAAAGTTGGCTTCTATGTCTCCGAATGTACAGCCTAAATGTTGGAGGTGTGGTTCTCTTGATGCTACATATTATCATATATGGTGGACCTGCCAAAAGGTTAAGGCATTCTGGATAAAAATATGGTGGATTATGCAAAATATCTTTAAAAGAAGGATAAAGTTTACTCCTCAGTTATTTTTACTAGGTATATGTACTGACTTTACAGTGGTAGAGACTAACTTGATTCTGCACCTAATAACGGCAGCAAGACTGTTGGTGGCGCAATACTGGAAGAAGGAAGACTTGCCTACAATCCAAGAATGGACATTGAAAGTGACAAACTTAGCCGAGATGGCTAAAATATCGGCATATCTTAAAGATCACTCAAATGAGAGATATAAACGAGACTGGAAAAAAATGGATTGACTATATACAAAATAAATACGGGACCAAGAAATTCCAGTTAGCCTATGCTTAAGATCAGAAATGATTTAAACTGTTTAAAGTTAGTTCAGCAAGAAGAAGCTAAGGTCAATGTAGAATGTCATTAATTTCTTTATTTCTTTTTTCTCAATAGATTTTAGACTGTTTGTTAAAAATCCATACCGTGTACGGGTTCTGGGAAGTCGGGAGGGGGGAGGAGGAGGGGGGAGGGGGGTGGAGGGAGGGAGGGGCATACAAAAAAATTGTACTTCGATGTTTTAATGATTGAGGAATGATGAAATCCGCTAGACCGATTAGATCCCACAGATTAGGCCTCCTCCGAATTCCATCCGCCGGCCAGTGTCGACTGGCGACTACCCGGAGGAGAGCCTTCTCTGTGGCTGCTCCGACCCTCTGGAACGAACTCCCCGTGGAGATTCGAACCCTCACCACCCTCCAGGCCTTCCGCAAAGCCATTAAAACCTGGCTGTTCCGACAGGCCTGGGGCTAAAGAGCTGTTGCCCCTGTCTTGAATGGTATGACTGTTGTGTGTTTTTAAATTATGTATTGTTATGTATCGTTTATTTTTTATTTTTTGTCTGTACCCCCCCCTTCCCTGATTTGATTTGTTAGCCACCCTGAGTCCCCTTCGGGGGGGAAAGGGCAGCATATAAATATAATAAATGAAATGAATGAAAATGAAATGAAATGAAATATTTGTGTGTTTTAAAAGAAATAAAACCTTTGAAAATAAAAAAAAAGAAAAGAAAATGCTTTTCTGTTCCTTTTGGGGCCCCCACACCTTAAATACAGGAATTAGCTATGAAAAAGAAATGTATTTCTGAAAAGCAGGCTCAGGATCATGGCTTTCCTCTCGGATGACACAGCTCTAGAGGGCTGGTTTGTGGATCAGCAGTCCGTAGTGCCTGAGAACTTGTGGAAAAAAAGCCAGGGAGGAGCTGCCACTGATGTGCTTTCAACACAGCAGAGAAAGGTATGTGGGAGGGTGAAAGTTGAGGACAAAAAAAGATGCCCTTGCTGGTTATGAACAGATTCGAAGCCAAGTTCAGGAAGGGACCTCCGGCTGATTTCAGCACTGCTGGCAGCGGACAGAGGCAAGGCGTTCACGAAAAGGGTAAGAGGACAACAAGCCGCAGAACTTTCAAGGCAAGTTCGCAAAGTTACACCGGACTGTACTGTACAAATCTACGCATGCTTGCTAAGTAGAAATAGCAATAGCAGTTAGACTTATATACCGCTTCATAGGGCTTTCAGCCCTCTCTAAGCGGTTTACAGAGTCAGCATATCGCCCCCAACAACAATCTGGGTCCTCATTTTACCCACCTCGGAAGGATGGAAGGCTGAGTCAACCTTGAGCCGGTGAGATTTGAACAGCCGAACTGCAGAACTGCAGTCAGCTGAAGGAGCCTGCAGTGCTGCATTTAACCACTGCGCCACCTCAGCTCTATTATGCCAGTTATTGCCAAGAAAAGCATTTATATATTCTAACTGAGGCCTTTTGGAAAAGTTTTTTTTTCCGAAATACTTTATTGTTCCTTTCTCACAATATACCAACACGTCTACGCGTAACGCAGAAACTGGGATGCTCCTATTTATTTTTATTTACCCTGCTTTCATTTTTTTTTTTTATAAAGAACTTAAGGTGGTGAACGTATCTATTACTCTTTTGTTCTCCTATGTTCCCCACAAGAAGAATAGCAATAGCAGTTAGACTTATATACCGCTTCATAGGGCTTTCAGCCTTCTCTAAGCGGTTTACAGAGTCAGCATATCGCCCCCACAATCTGGGTCCTCATTTTACCCACCTCGGAAGGATGGAAGGCTGAGTCAACCCTGAGCCGGTGAGATTTGAACCGCTGAACTGCTGAACTAGCAGTCAGCTGAAGTGAAGAAGAAGAGGTGAGCAGTCAGCTGACAAGAAGAAGAAGAGGTGAGTGGGGTTGAGAGAGAGCGGCTTGTCCAAAGTCACCCAGCTGCCTTTCGCGCCAAAAGCAGGACTAGAATTCAGATTGTTCTGTTTCTAGCCTGAGGCCTTAACCACCAGACCAAATTGGCTAGTCGTGTTTTCTTCCTCTCTTCCTTTTAAAGTTTTGAAGGTGGTTTGCCTCCACAGGCCTTCATTTTCGTTCCTTGTTCCTCCCCCCCCCCTCTCTCTCTCTCTTATCCTCATAGTTCTGGCGTAGATTTTGCTGAGAAGTTCTAAGTTGTGACTGAGTACAGAGCTGAGTCTCATTCATCTGAATCCTGTGTCCTCATGCTAATCTGTATTTCAGATAAACTGCTGTAGGACACAAAAAATGGAAGCCGGTTCAAATTTCACATTAGTCATGAATTCACTGCCTATATTTAGGAAAACTACTGTTCTCTCAGATTTCATTACCTGTGCCTTACCTTTAGTTATACATGCAGATGACATCAATTCTTTCCTTGGTGACCGGTAATTATCACTGAGGGAAAAAGACCTAAGTTTGCTACAGGTAGGTTTTAAAACAAATGAACAATTTTTCAATTATAACAATATATTTTGTATATAAAGTTGAAATATATATTTATTATATTATTATATTATATTATATTATATTATATTATATTATATTATATTATATTATATTATATTATATTATATTATATTATATTATATTATATTATATTATATTATATTATATTATATTATATTATATTATATTATATTATATTATATTATATTATATTATATTATATTATATTATTATATTATATTATATTATATTATATTATATTATATTATATTATATTAGTGTGTGTGTGTGTGTGTGTGTGTGTGTGTGTGTGTATTTGTATTTGTGCTGATAAATAAATAAAGGGAGACTAGTATAGATCTATTTCAAGCTATTTAGCTCTCATCAGCTAGCCATACCCTTACTGGGATTTGAACCTGGGCTATATTACATAAATAGCTTGAAATAGATCTATACTAGTCTCCCTTTATTTATTTATCAGCACAAATACAACAAAATGTAACAAAAAGGCAACAGTAATATATATATATATATATGTTGTATTTGTATTTGTATTTACTGCAACAGTAAAAATATTGGGTTTCTGTCTGGATGGTCTCTTGTGATGAGGCGATGGACAGAGAGTGGAAGCAGTGGGCTTCCTCCCATATTTGGGCATACCAGGGGTTGTAACACTTAATACATACATACATACATACATACATACATACATACATACATACATACATACATACAATAAATATAGAGTTGAATTATAATGTAATTGTGCACTCAAGGCAAATTAGCCACTAGTTTTTTCAGCCACTAGACCACTCCTGAGACTTTTTCCAGATAATATGTAACGTGTGCATGTATTTAACACATGAATTCATTCTTATGGACTGTTTAATATTACAACTTACAGGAAAGTTTCACACATTATGCCTGACCTAGTTTGACCGTGCATGTAATTGTGCATGTGTATATATGTGTTCGCGCATGTGCGTGGCCATAACTTCTAGTGTATATATGCAGTAAAATATCTACATAAATTATTGTCGCACGTATAATACAACTCTATATGATTTTACATTGTAAACTGGACGTATGAGTGAACACCAACTTAATGTGCAACACTAAACTATGTGCACTTGTAATTTGGACCCTTGAGGAAAAACTACCTCATTTTCATTTCTATCGATTGGTCATTTTCATTTCTATAGATTTATATCATGACCAGTATGTTATTAGTGCAAAGAACTTGTCCTGTTTTTAAACAGTCATAACAATATGGTTCGGGGGAAATCTCCCGACCAGAAAGAATGTTACTAAGGGGTTTTTTTGACCATCTGAAATAAAACTTTTTCTCCAAATGATGGAACAAGAGAAATACCTAATATCTTTTTTTTTTTAATGAGTAGGTTCTTCTAGATTCATGATGAAAATGTCAAAGGGACCATTTGATGAATCTAACTACATCTGTTCCTTTGGAATGAAGTTAACCTGGGACATCAATGACCCCAAGCTACCGCAGGTACAGGGCAGAGGGAGGTTTGTAAAGGTATGGAGTCGGTAGATTGGCGTTGTCAATTAATTTTGCAAAGTCCTTTCTGCCCAGTGAAATACCCCGTGCCTCCCAACTGTAGTAAACTTTCTCCAGAGGCAGGAGAAGCAGGATAGAATTTGGCAACAAAGGTATGCTGGTGAGCCTAGGACTTTTGCTGATTCCCTGAGCTGTTCCTACATTTTCTTTAGCCCGCATTTCTTTAACCTAGGAGATGCCCAGGCAGAGAGTTCTCCTCATTAGGAAAACATCTAATCTGCTGAAGAGAGACAGTCGCAAAGCCAGAGGAGCTGACAGAGCCTATGTTGATTGACAGGCTCACAAATCAGGTCCTAACATTTGGTGGTGTTTTTGGACAGACGCAACAAAGGCAGACCAAAGATTAGAAATAAGGACGACAAAGTTATGTACTCTCGGCATCTCCCTGTTGTATCTTATTGTTTTTCACTCATTTAAGGGGGGGGGGGGGATGGCGAGTGCCTCAACTCAATATCAGAGGAGTTTCTAAAGAGGAATGGCATAGAAGAGGCTTTTGAATGCGGTCAGCACCACACTAAAGCATGGAACCCAGCCACTATATTTGTTAGGAATGCATCGTGACTAGGATTCTGCAATATATAAGGCTAAGCAAAAAATAAGGTTGAATAGGTTTGGGGTGAGAACGTTACTGACACCTGAATCTTATCAGATTCATAGCAGGGTTTAATTTTTTGGACATTCGGTAGCGTGCTATCAATTAAATATAGGAGTCGTGCTTATTAATGAGAGTTAGGTGTTAGCATTTTGTTCAAATGGAATCAGAATATGTAGCAAATTAATATATTGCATGTATTGATGTGCACAAACACAAGGTAGTTTCCATAATTCCCATCCTCCCACTTTTAAAAGGGAGAATTGGCTATTTTCAATCCTGTTCATGCACTAGTCCTGTTGGGTCAGCCTCTCAAGAGACATTTCTTCATCAGATTCCTTAATGCCTTCAACAATGATAGAATGTGTAATGTGCTGCCTTCACTGGAAAACTTTGGATACATTCAGAGATGCATCTGTCTTGAAAATAGCCCATGCTGAACTGTATAGCCCAGTAAAATGACAGAAAATGTTTAATGGCATTTTGTATTATGTTATAAACTCTTTTATAAAATTTGCTAAGTTTGAATTCCATAGGAATCGTAAGTCCCAGATTTGGGACACATTTTGCTTTTTAGCTCATTTGAGGCGTGACCCGTCAAAACCGCGGACGACAAAAGCGCGATCGACGAAAGCGCACATTTGACGTCATCAAAGCGCGACGAAAAAAATTGAAAATTTAAATAAAAATTAAATTAAAGCAAGCCGATTCACATAAAGGTAAGGGTTAGGTTTAGGGTTAGGGTTAGGTTAAGGGTTAGGGTTAGGTTTAGAGCGTTAGGGTTACATTTAGCGTTAGGTTAAGGGTTAGTGTTAGGTTTAGCGTTACGTTAACAGTTAGGTTTAGGGTTAGATTTAGGGTTAGGTTTAGGGTTAGGTTTGGGGTGGTTAGGGTAAGGTTTTCGCTTTATTTTTACATTTTTCGATCACAGCGTGATGTTTTCGTCGCGCTGTGATGACGTCAAATGCACACTTTCGTCGACCGCAATTTTGTCCTCCGCGGTTTTGTGGTGGAACCCATTTGAGGTGCTTGGTTTAAAAATTATTGCCTTATGATGCACTGTTCTGTCCAGTTAAAGATTATGGGAACAAGAGTATTAGTAGTATATACAGTAAATAGATTCTACATCTATTCTTTTTTCTCTCCTTCCCCTCATGTATTTGTCTCTTATGCAGGAGCCCAAACACTTTGATTCTTTCCAGGAGTGGCCTGATGGGTATTTGCGATATATCTATACAATTGAAGATAAAAATGCACAAAGGCATCTTAGTGGTTGGGCCATGCGCAATACCAACAACCACAATTGCCAGATCCTCAAGAAATCCTGCCTTGGCGTGGTAGTGTGCGCCAGAAATTGCACCCTGCCTGATGGGACAAAGCTGCAGCTTCGGCCTGCTATTTGTGATAAGGCTCGACAAAAGCAACAAAGTGAGAAGGGGTGTGTGTGTGTGTGTGTGTGTGAGCCATGCAATAGCCATCCTTGTAGCTGTTGGGGAACCTTCCCTTCTAGTGAAAAGTTCAACAAAACCAGTTCCTCCCTTCCCAGATTTCAAAATTTAGTATAGTTTGACTCAGCTCTTACTGCTTAAAAATGGAATCTCCAAGTTATTCATTAACCAGATACTCATTTATACATATGCATATATGACAGATATTTATTTATAACAGGCATTTGCATGTCATAAATATGCCAGATATTTATTTATAACAGGCATTTGTATGTCACCTACAACTGTGGAGAGGTGAAACTCCTTGCAAGAAATTAGCCTTACGGTACCTGAAAAGGCTTTTTACAAAGCAATGTTCTTGACATTCCTGGAATAATTTATCAATGTCATTCCTGTAACTGAAGATTCTACTGCAGGTAGAAAAAGTACACATGAAGCCACGTTGTTTTCCCCAAAGGAAAATCTGTGAAAATGGGTCAGTTTATAATTCCCAAATTATGCAAAATCTAAATATACTTGCACATATATTGCACATTGTTTTTATGCAGTACTTCTATCTCACCATATAGAGGTCTTATATATTCCCAATGTAGTTGTCTATCTTGCAGAAAAGCATTGTCCGAACTGCGGCTCGACTCTTGAACTGATTGCTTGCCGAGGACATAGTGGCTATCCAGTAACAAACTTCTGGAGGCATGAGGGTAAAGCAATATTTTTCCAGGTAAAATACAAATGCCAAGTAGGCTATCTCTGTAGATTTCTTCTAATTAAAAAAACCCCAATCCTATGGTGTATAACTTAATGGAAACTAGAAAAGAAATGTATTTCCTTTATCTGATAATAGTTAATCTTATCTGAATAAAATAAATGTATTGCACTCAATAATATCCCCAACTTTTCTTAGCCTGCAGACCGAGACACTTCAATATATTGCATATCAGACTTATTTTTAAGCCATTTTTAAGCCTGATCTGGATACTTGAGAGACCGCCTCCTGCCAATCACCTCCCTGCGACCAATTAGATCACACAGATTGGGCCTCCTCCGTATTCCATCGGCCAGCCAGTGCCGGCTGGCAACTACAAGGAGGAGGGCCTTCTCAGTAGTAGCCCCGACCCTTTGGAACGAACTCCCCGTGGAGATTCGTACCCTCACCACTGTCCTGGCCTTCCGCACAGCCCTTAAGAACTGGCTAGCCCGTCAGGCCTGGGGACAAGGATAGTTACCCCTCCCGAATGATGAATGTATGTTGCTTATTACTTTTATTATATGTGTCTATGTCATTGTTTGTACTTCCCCTCCCTGATTTTATGTGAGCCGCCCTGAGTCCCCTCAGGGAAAAGGGCGGCCTACAAATGTTAATAAAATCAAAAATCAAAATCAAAACCATTGCTTTGAGGTTTCAAAACAAAGAAGGAGAGTGCTACTTGTGCCTCTTTTAACAACAACAACAACAACAACAACAGAGTTTTAAATTAAGCAGTTACACTTAAAAGCCTTGCTTCCTGGGCAATCCAAAGAAGACTATATATGTGTTTACATCAGGGGTAGTCAACCTTTTCGTGACCCGTCAAAAGCGCGTTCCACAAAAGCGAAGTCGACGAAATCGCGTATGTGACGTCATCACAAGGCGACGAAAAAGATCGAAAAATTGAAATAAAAATTAAATTACAGCAAGCCGATTCACATAAAGATAAGGGTTAGGTTAAGGGTTAGGGTTAGGGTTAGGTTGAGGGTTAGGGTTAGGGTTAGAGCGTTAGCGTTACGTTTAGCGTTAGGTTAAGGGTTAGCGTTAGGTTTTTCGTTACGTTAAGGGTTAGGTTTAGGGTTAGGTTTAGGGTTAGGTTTAGGGTTAGGTTTAGGGTTAGGTTTGGGGGGGTTAGGGGAAGGTTTTAGCTTTATTTTTACATTTTTCGATCTTTTTCGATCTTTTTCGTCGCGCTGTGATGACATCACATACGTGCTTTCGTCGACCGCGATTTTGTCGTCCGCAGTTTTGTGGTAGAACCAACCTTTTTATACCTACCGTCCACTTTTGTATCTCTGTTAGTAGTAAAATTTTCTAACCGCCCACCGGTTCCACAATAATAGTGATTTATAAAGTAGGGAAGTAACTTTACTTTATCAAATTTATAAAGCAGAGTTACAGCAAACCCCTACCGCCCACCTTGAAAGCTGGAACGCCCACTAGTGGGCGGTAGGGACCAGGTTGACTACCACTGGTTTACATGAAAGACTTAACATTAGTGCTTATATGTCTAGGTTCATGTAACTAAGAGAATGACTAAAGATATGGACCAGGCTCTTGCAGTATGCTAGGCTAGGATGCGATGGGGTATTTTCCAGTGCAGAATGCTGTGCAAATCTGAAAAATTACTGGATCCTGAAATGTCTTATATTGGACTTTTTAAGACTCATACCCAAGCGTTTGACTTCACTAGTGAATGAAATTTCCGGGATGCTTCCATATCGTGACCCGTCAAAAGCGCGGATGGCAAAAGCGCGATCGACAAAATCGCGCCTTTGACGTCATCACAGCGCGACGAAAAAGATCGAAAAATTCAAATAAAAATTAATAAAAATTAAATTAAAGCAAGCCGATTCACATAAAGGTAAGGGTTAGGTTTAGGGTTAGGGTTAGCTTTAGAGCGTTAGTGTTAGCGTTAGGGTTAGGTTAAGGGTTAGCGTTAGGTTTTTCGTTACTTTAACGGTTAGGTTTAGGGTTAGGTTTAGGGTTAGGTTAAGAGTTAGGTTTAGGGTTAGGTTTAGGGTTAGGTTTGGGGGGCTTAGGGTAAGGTTTTCGCTTTATTTTTACATTTTTTGAACTTTTTCGTCGCGCTGTGATAACGTCACAGCGCGCTTTTGTCGAGCGCGATTTTGTCCTACGCGCTTTTGTGGTGGAACCCTTCCATATGTTATTCATATTCTCCACATAAGAAAAATGTTCACATGTGCACTGAAGCCAAAGGTTCAAATTCAACTCTCCAATATTCACAGGTGAAGTTAGAAGCCATTCTTGCTGTAACCCGAGGAAAGCTGCTTTAATAGAGATAATTAATGTCTATCTATATATTGGCTTTTTAATGCTCTATTCTGTGTCAATATTATTTCAGGCTAAGGGAATCCACGACCACCCTAGACCAGAAAGTAAATCAGAAACGGAGATCAGAAGAAGTGCTCTTAAAAAGCAAACATCATCTCACCTGTCCCAGAAGAAACGGTTTCTTGAGTTTCAGGTAACTGGGTCTCCAGTGTCATCAGAAATGTTGATGTGAAATATCATAATAGCAATAGCAATAGCAGTTAGACTTATATACCGCTTCATAGGGCTTTCAGCCCTCTCTAAGCGGTTTACAGAGTCAGCATATCGCCCCCACAGTCTGGGTCCTCATTTCACCCACCTCGGAAGGATGGAAGGCTGAGTCAACCTTGAGCCGGTGAGATTAGAACCACTGAACTGCAGATTAATAGTCAGCTGAAGTGGCCTGCAGTACTGCACCCTAACCACTGTGCCACCTCGGCTCTAACTAATGTGAACATTCATTTATATTCATTGAGTCTTAATGAATTCAGAATTTTAGCTCTCCAAATATGACAGGGTCCCAGAAATTAAAAAAAACAGAAATCCCTAACATACAATGTTATATAAAATATAAAATCACTTTAGCAAAAACAATCTGAGTTTATACTTTTTTCTTGCTCCGCTAAAAATAAGTAATATATTTATTGTATCCTAACATTTACTATAGCTTATGGAACTGAAAATGTAGACTGTAAACTAAGTATTTATGCCTGTGTTGAGAGGATAGTATGGGATTAATTGACTATATTTTATTATACTGTTTATTATACAACAGCATCAGTGGTGGGATTCAGCCGGTTTGTACCTATTCGGGAGAACCAGTTGGTAACTTTCTAAGCAGTTCGGAGAACCGGTTGTTGGAAGAAATCTCCTTTTGTTTTTTTCCACTCTACAGGGCTAATCCTGTAAGGAAGGCAGGAAGGAGACATTCTGGTGTTGTTTCTAGCCTAATCTTTATTGACCTGCTTACAGAAACTGCCTCTCCGGTTAACCCTTATTACATTGTAACAGCTAAGGCGAAGCGCCCATCGACATGAGTGACATTGAGTTGGCCACGCCCACCCAGTCACATGACCACTGAGCCCCACCTACCCAGATGGTCATTAGGGCAGAGAACCGGTTGTTAAATTATTTGAATCCCACCACTGAACAGCATCCATAATAGCCATGTCACACCTGTATTATGTCACTTTCCAGTTAGGTCAGGCATTTATTAACACTTTGCAATTATTGGCAGACTTAAATACATCATATATAACAAACCATATCAAATGTTATGGCAGAGCAAATGGTAAGGTCATGTTATTAAGACTTAGGCTGTTATAGTATACCTGAAATTGAATAGCCAGTTACTATTTTTGATGATGAATCATCAAATCATCATCAGATCATTGTGAAAACTATATTGATAGTCACACATGCATTTCTTAATGGAGTTCTCACTTGTACGATAAAATTATTTATGTCTGTATCTGTTCTGACTAATGTGGATTTCTTCCTAGTTCACCCACAGATACATGTTGTAAATTTGAAGTCAGGACCTAAGAGAATAACATTTTGCCCCTCAGAATGGGAAGGAATTGATATCAATGTAAAATTAAAAATAATTGCCATGGTTCAAATAGAAATAAAATATATCTCATTGTTATGGAAGAGATAAAGTGACCAAAATGTTTGCTGAGTCTGCTTGTAAATGTGAATTACTCATAACTAAATTTAACCCTTCTCTCTTGGGTTGGAGTCCTTTAAATGGAAGGCATCATTAGATATTGTCCTTTCAATAAAGGTAAAGAACTATACAACTTTTATTCTTGTGATTAAAAAAAAACACATGTATTATGGAAGTTCCAGGAATATGAATCTCATCAATTTGACTTGAAATCTGATATATAATGTAAACATCAGGGGTGGGTTTCAGGCGGTTCGCGGCGGTCCCCGCGAACCGGTTGGTCGGCGAACCCGGAAGTAAGTAACTTCCGGGAGTGCCGAAGGATCCACCCGCCCGCCCGCGTTTCTCACCCGGTTTTGACGAGTTCTGCGCTTCCACGCATGCGCAGAACGCATACAGCGCCTGCGCGATCCTCCAGGAGCAGCTGGAGCATCGCACAGGCGCTAGTACGCATGCGTGCACTGCGCACGTGCACGAGGACGCCGCCGGCCCCGTTCCAACCGAACCGGTTGGAACGGGGCGAGAAACCCACCCCTGGTAAACATCCTGATAAAAATACTAGAAAAATAATTTAAACAATAGTTAACAATTGTATTTAATAAAGGGTATGTGTGTGATTGTGTCCATTAACTGTTTCCATTAATATTCTCTTTAGACAGGAACAGCATGCAGTGAGAATGGTAATCACTTTCCCTACATCCATCCGGTATCATATGAAGAAGGACCAGAAAAATTTAGCATTTTCACAGATGCCAGCCTACCACTGCTTGCTCAGTCTCACTTATTTCCAAGTTCAGAAGCGTACCACATTACTTACGATGCAACCAATTTTCAAGGGGATATAGCATCACCACTCCAGAACTCTCCAACCTCCCAAATCTACACCTCTAAATCAAGTTGCGGCTACGACTGTGCGTTTCCTGGTTATGTCAGTTCCAATTTATATCCTACATTTCACAAAGAGGTCATGGATATTCCAATGGACACTGATCACTTTTTGCTGAACGGACTTCAGTGTCACGCAGCTTCGCTCAGTGTCCATGAGCACCAGGGGGTGAAACAGTCCTTAGGAGAAAATAATTATGGAGAAAAAATTAGCTATGGTCTCTGTCAAGCCAATGCTAACTATCCTCATTATAGTGAAGAATATGCGTATAAATACAGCAGTCACTCCTCTCTAAATGTTCCAACTCTGCAAACTGTTATAACCGCAACTACAAAGATGTCCCTTGAAGCCTATAAATCTCCTGCTGTGAAATATCCTGACAGTTTCTGTGATACAAAGGATATGCTTAGTTGTCCCACAGACATTTCAGGAAATTTTTGCTCAGAAATCAGCATTCAAGATGAAGATTGGGCCATGAGCAAATCAACTTTGACTGGTGAGCATTTGATGAGTCCTAATAAAGCAGGACATGTAGTGGCAGTGGATACTTGTGAGAATAATCCAGGTACTGAAAGAAACTATATTGGATACGAAGGAACAACATTCTCATTTGAAAATACCGAAGCCCAAATGCAGTATCATTAAAGGTAAATATAAAGCATAACATTTTACCAAGAGTCACCCAATTTTTCTTAAATGTATTGAATTGGGTGGCTTTGTATTGACTTGGCTTTATTGACCTGGCTGGCTAAGTTATTCTACTAAATCACAAGGGTCAAACACGCCGTGTCACGTTGCCGTCACGTGACGTTTTGTGATGTTTTTCCCAATTGCGGAGTTGGGGTGGGCGTGGCCTGTGCGTGGCACATCTGACCCGCAGGTCTCCAGTTTGACACCCCTGTTCTAAATCAAACATAACGTCATAATTTGACAAGTCACAGAGCAGTCAAGTTTTAAGCTTAAATTTAGGAGGCAGAGTGCCTGTAGGTTCAGAAATTGATCAATTCCAGATATAGTTTTTCTAGGGTTAGGGTTAGGGTTAGGGTTAGGTGGCGCAGTGGTTAAATGCAGCACTGCAGGCTACTTCAGCTGACTGCAGTTCTGCAGTTCGGCTGTTCAAATCTCACCGGCTCAGGGTTGACTCAGTCTCCCATCCTTCCGACGTGGGTAAAATGAGGACCCGGATTGTTGTTGGGGGTAATATGCTGACTCTGTAAACCGCTTAGAGAGGGCTGAAAGCCCTATGAAGCGGTATATAAGTCTAACTGCTATTGCTATTGCTATTTTCAGCTCTGGATGGTGTAGTTTTTTTCAGGCACATTTGGCTCAAAACTTCTGATCCTCCTGGATTTATGATTGCTGCTAAAACATCAAGTAGAAGCTGAGATCACCAGGCTTTTCCATAATTACATATGGTTGATAATTACTTATGCCTTTGTCATTCTGCATCTGGATTATTACAATTTGGAATATATGGGGCTGTTCTTGCAGACTATTTAGAAGCTATAGTTGGTTTAGCATAAGGAGACATAGCAAGGGTTATTATTATTATGGGTACACTCAAACATGCTGGTATAATTCCTCTACTACAGCAGATGCATTGACTAAATTCTTCCAAGGACAATTGAAGGTCCTGGAGGTCCCTTCATAACTTAGGTCATTGATTTCTCTGTTTTGGATCTCAAATCTGCCCATCAATCAATAGAATCTGACCATCCAATGAGAACAAGGCACATTAAGTCTTTCCAGCTGAGGAAATGTCTTCCAAAACAGTCTGAGTTTTGAGTCTCCTTCAGAAACTCTGGAGAAAATTCCTCAGTTTTCTCAGTTATGATTTAGCAATAGCAATAGCAGTTAGACTTATATACTGCTTCATAGGGCTTTCAGCCCTCTCTAAGTGGTTTACAGAGTCAGCATATCACCCCCACAGTCTGGGTCCTCATTTCACCGACCTCGGAAGGATGGAAGGCTGAGTCAACCTTGAGCCGGTGAGATTTGAACCGCCGAACTGCAGTTAGCAGTCAGCTGAAGTGGCCTGCAGTACTGCACCCTAACCACTGTGCCACCTCGGCTCTTTTCTCTCCTATGGAATAACCTTCCCCTAAATATAAGAACTGCCTTTTCTCTGAAAGACCCTTGAAAACTGGGCTGTTCTGGAGAACATTTGGGGATGAGATGGAATGTAGAACTATCCCCGAATGTGGACATCTATTATGATTTGGTGAAACTAATATAGTTCTTGCGAGTTTCTTTGGGGTTTTCTGAGTTACTATAAACAGATTGCGAGCTGTTCAAAGTCTTCTGATAAGAGTGGCCTAGAGAACATATAAATCAATGAAGGTATTATAAAATTAAAATACTGGGAAAGAAGAATTGAAACAATTCTAGTATATAATACGTACAACAGACTGAAAAAGGTTGAGTTTTAACTGATTTTAACTGTTTCGTACAATCCCATACTTCCATTAGGGTATCAGTTGCACATGTTTAATTGAAATGTATGGAGAATGAAAGTGCGCATTCATTCTCCGATCAGTTTTTGTACAGCAAAACATTGCGCTCTTGTTAAATAAACATACTGTGAGAGCCTGTTCCAAAAATATTTTTTCTGTTTGTGTGACAGCATAAAATCATGCTTTGAAAATTAATCTTCAATGACTCAGATGTCCAAACAGCATTCTAAAGCAAAATTAAGCTTTTAAAAGTGTATTTTGCAATCTTAATAAAGTGTGCATTTTTTTAGTTAGTAATTCAAATGCCATTTTTTAAGTAAAAGAGAGACATTGAACTGTGTATTTTAATATGCTTTGTTAGGTGAATACTTTATTAAGAAGCGATGTCATTATTGGTTTTGTGCTAAAGATTTATATGTCTGGAGAGAACAATATTGATGCAAAATGGATTGAAAGTAAAGATCAGTTATATAATTTATGGTGCTGCACTTTCCTACCCATGACACTGAGAGTAAAGGTTCCCATGGACAGGAGGTGCCCCCACACTCCTGGCCTTCTGAAAAGCGGTTAAAACATTGTTCCGTGGCTTTGCATGGGGCACCCAAAGGAACACGCAGTGGTGGTGTTAGTTAGTGCAACCTATTTTTTTTACCAGGGTTAACTCGTCCAGAATGCAGCCGCGCGAGCTATTGTGGGTGCACCTCGATACACCCACGTTACACCTATCCTCCGCGAGCTGCACTGGTTACCGATCGGTCTCCGGATACGCTTCAAAGTGCTAGTCGTAACTTATAAAGCCCTTCATGGTATTGGACCTGGGTACTTGAGAGACCGCCTGCTGCAATTACCTCCCACAGACCCGTTAGATCGCACAGGGTCGGCCTCCTCCGGGTTCCGTCTACCAGCCAATGCCATCTGGCTACCACTCGGGGGAGGGCCTTCTCTGTAGCAGCTCCGGCCCTTTGGAATGAACTCCCCGCAGAGATTCGGACCCTCACCTCTCTCCAGGCCTTCCGGAAAGCCGTCAAAACCTGGCTGTGCCGGCAGGCCTGGGGTTGATGAGTTCCCCTCCCCTCTCGACTTGTATGGCTGTATGACTCTTGTGTATTTTAATTACGTGTATTGTGTTTGTATCCCCTTTTCCCCTTTTGAGTTGTTCGCCGCCCTGAGTCCCTCCTGGAGAAGGGCGGCATACAAATAAACTAAATCTTAATCTTAATCTTAATCTTAATTATTCTTACCTCCTTAAAACCTTTTATAATTTTTCAAAAATTTAACTCTAACATTTCATTTTTTTATATACTATTTTAAATTTTGATGTTTTATTGTACAGATTATTTTGATGTTTTATTGTACAGAGCCAGAGTCCCTCTTTGCTATTGAAGAAGGGAAGTTCAGAAATGTGAAATATAAACAGATAAATAAACAAATAAAATCTGCCACAAGGTTAGCTTGAAACATGGTGCCTTTTTTTGCATATTTATGTACGCTCCTTTATTTATACTTGTTGGAAGACTGGAAAGAAGATGGTGACAGGCAAGGGGTGGGTTCCTGCCAGTTCTAACCTCTTCTATAGAAGAGGTTCCACAAATCTACAGTGCCGTTTAGAACCGGTTCCAGCTCCCCCCCCCCACCTGTCCGCACATCATCAAGATGAAGAGCGAGAGGAGGAATTCTGGGAGTTGAAGTCCACAAGTCTTAAAGCTGTCCAGTTTGAACACCCCTGGGGTGTTTTTTTTCTAAAGGGTTAAGGGTGCAAGGATCTTGTAACTTGACAGCTTTAAGACTTGCACACTTCAATGCCAGAGTTCCTGAGCCAACATTTTGGTTGCTAAGCAAGAGCGTTGTTAAGTGAGTTTCACCACATTTTACAAGTTGACCACGCCCACCCAGTCACATGGCTGGCAAGCCACTCCCACCCAGTCACATGGCCGGCAAGCCACTCCCACAAAGCAGGCCACACCTACAGAAGAGGTTCTAAAAAAATTTGAAACCCACCACTGGTGACAGGTAATAAAAAGAACTAAGGAAATAAAGTGTTAAAGGAAAGGGAAAATGAAGCACATCTCAACAAGCAATAGCGTGAATGCCTGAGTTCTTAAGATTTCCTTTACACGCTACTGATCATCCCTGGTCAACTGACCTTACCTCTAAAATAATATATGGCAAAATATTACAGATTTTATATAGCCTGAAGCTGCAGTAAGATGTCATTTAAGAGGGGGAAAACACCATTTAATAACAAAGCAGTTTTACTCGTGAACTGGGAACAACATGAAATGCAACATTCAAAGGCCAACGAGGAAAAGTGATGTTGTCAGGGAAATGATAACGCCAGTTTTAAAAAAAATTAAATGAAGAGGGCCTAAAATGACAATGTCAAGACCCTTAATTTGAAATAAATCCCACTAAACAGCATGGGGTTAATTGTACCGGAAAGCCATTGCATTAGAGCAAACAATATATTTAAACTGGAATCAGCTTGCAGCTGACCTGTGGATGTGTCAAAGTATCAGATGAATTACTGAAGGAATGCATTGAGTTGTCATGATACGGAGGGTTTGGGGTTCTGTTATTTTCTTTTTTTAACAAATTGCATTGCTGCTCATGGATCTTTTAGCTCTGGCCTATTATCTTTCATTTCATTTCCTGGTTCACAGCAAGAGCAAGGTCCCCTTCTACTGTTATGGCTATACAAGTAAACGATGTGCTAACTGATCAGGGCATGTTGTTCATCCCATTGCTTTGAGAAACACTGCACTTTTCCAGCAAATAACCAGAGGTTCTTCCTAAGGTCAAACTGGCTGTTATCTATGAAACTTAAGAACTGGTACCAAATAGGGGAAAAAATGAAAAGGAACTTGATAGCAAGGAAAGGAGACAAACAGATCATCTATAAAGAAAACACATCTAAATAAACACGGGTACATAAGGTTACATTTATCAGCATCATAATGATGGATAAACCTTCGAAGAACTTGCTTAACACTTGCTTTTTCTTTTTCCCAGGCCTGGAATTAAGGTGTTTATGGAACCCCTGCCGTTGTTTATATTGTTTTTAATTACATATTTTAAATACAGTAAGCCATCCAGATTCTTCTTGGGAGTCAGGCATCATTAAAACCCAATTAATAATAATTATGAATATTAAACTGAAGTAAACATCAGTCTTTGTTTAGGCTGAGATAGCAAATCTTTACACATTTACTTGAAAACAAATCCACTTAAATCCAACAGAAGGTTTTTTGCAAGATCACTTGCCCAAATACATATTCTTTTTGGTCTGCAATTCTAAAGCACACTGGATACTGTCATATTTATTGGTATGCTCATTCCGAAATCTCCAAAACAATAGTAATTATAACCTGAATATTGGACTACAACTCTCATAATCCACAGCCTCACCAGCTGCAGATGGTGAAACTTAACAGGAAGCAAGACAAAGATTGTGGCACCTTAAAACCATCCAATTTGGTAATGCTTTAAGCCAGTGTTTTTCAACCACTGTGCCGCGGCACACTAGTGTGCTGTGACATAGTGTAAGGTGTGCCGTGGGAAAATTACTTTATATATAGTCAATATAGGCACAGAGTTAAATTTTTTTAACATTTTCTAATGGTGGTGTGCCTTGTAATTTTTTTCATGAAAAAAGTGTGCCTTTGCACAAAAAAGGTTGAAAAACACTGCTTTAAGCAACATCTATAAAACTATTTTAGGTGAAAGACCATCTGTACCAGAGGTGGGTTCCTACCAGTTCGCACCTATTTGGTAGAACCGGTTCATCAAATCTACCGAACCGGTTAGAAGAGGTTCCACCAGTGGACCCGGAAAGCAGGCCACACCTACAGAAGAGCTTCCAAAAATTTTTGAAACCCACCACTGGTCCTTGGATAAGATTATTCTACACTATCATGCTCCTATTTATAAAACTCAGTGCCTCTGTGAAAGGTAAGGATGACTACTGCGTTTGTGGTGCAATCAGAACATTGTGTGTGTTGACGTTGTTTTAACGCAAACCAAAGATGCCTTTTAAAAAACAAGTTTACATCCTATTCTTATGCATGCCAGTGCTGTGTGTGAGGTAATTGAAGGTGGTTCCGACAAGTGTCATCGGCATCTTCATATCCGGTCACATGGGCGGCAAGCCACTCCCACAAAGGAGGCCACACCCACAGAGTAGGTTCGAACAATTTTTGAAACCCACCACTGATCTGTACTATTGGCTAATAATTCCATTGAGTATTGCTATGGCAATATATTATTGATATATAGTTTTATATTGCCACAGCATGTTTAATAAAGCATCATGCTCACCCTACCTCTGCTGCAGAGGTGGGTTTCTGCCTGTTTGCCCCGGATCGGGTGAACTGGTACTGGCGGCAGTGGGAAGCTTCCCCCACCCACACGCTTCTGCACATGCGCAGAAGTGTCACACGGGCACGAGTGAACCAGTAGTGAAATAAATTGAAACCCACCACTGCTCTGATGCATCTGATCCAAGTCACTATTGAATGATGCTGTCCTGATTTAGCATCTGCAGTGCACTATAAGCATCAGCATGTTGCTAGCCTGCAGAAAAAGGGGTAGATCTGACTGCAATATTATGTCCAACATCTATATGGTTCTTTCACTATACCTCCTTCTGTTATAATCCAAGATAAAGCAAAACAACAAAAATGGGAATTATAAAAGGATAGCAATAGCAATAACACTTTGATTTACAGTATATAGTGCTTTATAATGCTTTACAGCTCTCCCTGTAAGTGATTTTTTTACAGAATCAGCACATTATCCCCAACAATCTGGGTCTTCATTTTACCCACCTGGGAAGGATGGAAGATTGAGTCAACTTTGAGCCTGGTGGGATTTGAACTGCCATGCAGGCAGCTGGTAGTCAGAAGAAGTGGCCTGCAGTACTGCACTCTAACCAAGGCACCACCAGGGATCTGAATCACAAAGCTCTTTTATTTAGGATATCCTTCCTTCCTTCCTTCCTTCCTTTCTTCTATATGGCAATAAATGTTGACTTCCAAATCTGCTTCTTGGTTCGGAAGGCATTGTATATGTGTTATATAGGAGGCAATGAGTAGGGGGAATATCTGTGCAGGTGTGAAATAATATATTTCCTGAATTGTAAGCTGCCCAGAGTTAATGACTGATATGGATAACCACATAAATTGAACAAATAAAACATTTTTTTTTGAGATCTCTAGACTGTTGTATTTCTCACTCTGGACCATGCCATTGAGGGGGAAGTCCTCTGGTTTCAAAAAATAAATCCTTTCAACTGAAGGCAATTCAAGAGACTTTAGACATGGCATGCCAAATGAAATAGTTCTGTTTGGAGTCTGGAATACTTTGAACCATTTTTAATTTTGAATATGGAAATTCCAATTTACAGAATTTACAGAACTGCCACAAAAGGCCCCAGTCCATATGTGATTCAAGTGACTGGATGGGAAATTGAACCTTACGAAATTCCCTGAAGAAAGTTTTGCATATACCTATTTTGCAAACATGTTGCACTTACAAGTAGCTTATCTGATATGTCATAACTGGCAATGCATTTCTTCTTTATTATTTAAATGCAAATGAGTCTGTTTTTCCTTCTTCATTAACTTAAATCTTAACTTCATTAACTTCGTTCACTTAAATCTAGAAGCATATTCTGTAAACAATAGCAGGAATGTTCCACACTTAATTTAACTTACAGCATCAGTTATAAAGGTTCTTTTGAACTTCCTTTAACCTGAGAAGGTGTGATGTTTTCGACAGTTTATCCTTTAGACTTTAGAGAATGGAGTCTGTTATCTGTTTTTTTTTACACAGTTGACTTGTGGTGGAATCAATTTATCTGTCAACACAGGTTGAAATCTGTGGTAAGGAAGATAAGCAACTCTGCAGGCACTTTATAACAGCCCTGTCAAGAAAAGTTTAGGTTTAGATAGGATGCTATGCCTAAACTAATAAGCCATGTTGTGATAGTTTATTTGATGGGCTAGTTCATACAATAAGCCTAAATAATGGCTACACTCTTGCTAAAGAACCATAAATTATTCATGTCCTTACTTTGGCTAGTATGTTATTCTAATCCAGTTTCTATGTTCTTCCATATATAAAGGAACATTCTGTATTCTCTTAGATATAGGATTCCAATCTGTCAAATGCAAATTTTTCTCTATTATTCTGCAAGTATATCTGCTATGTCAGAGGAAAAAGTGCATCTCTGCAGCCTTTCAGCATTCTCGCATAACAGTGGTGCTTCAGGCTGGCAACAGATGGTGCTACGCCAGGCTCTCTCAAAAGGGTCCTGGACTCCATGGGACATGACTGACATTGCCATTCCATATGCATTTTTGAAAAGGAAAAGTTTTGAGTCGAACTGAGCTGCTGGTGACTTCATACAGTTGTGCTTTTGCTCCTCTTTGTTTTTACAGTAGCACAGAAATGCTTTGCCACTGCCTTATTGTGGGAAGTTATCATCCAGCCCTCTCCCAGGAAAATGAAATATCCTAGGAAATATTGAAAAGGCAGAATATTTCTCTGGATGTGAAAAGAAAGAAACATGTTTTAAAAGACAGAATAGTTGCCTGCAGCTTCCTGCCCATCCCCACTGTTAGTGGGCCATTAAGACGGCCAAGCTAGTCCACTTTACATAATAAAGACTTCACCAGCAGCTACAGGAAAGCATGATAATATTGGCCCTTTACTCAACTGACCACATGGCATCTGAGAACTCAACCAAACCTGGATTCAAAACGCAGCCCAGGGAGTTGCCCCTGCATGGCCCCATGGGAGTCTGACAACCAATCAGAATCCATTTCTTACACAGGAACAGGAAACAAAGAGGTGGGACTGAACAGGTTATAAAAAGCCTAGCAAGCCCCTCCTTCAGCCCTTCTCTTCCTCTCCACCAACATTGAAGCATGTGATCACCTTTTCTGTTCAGGGCTCAAGCCATGTGGTCCTATCCATCAATAAACCATCTTTCCAAGCAGCCTCCGTGTCTCCAGTGTCTTTCCCCACTTGGAGCCCAACCGAGAAGGACATTTCTTTCATCATTATTCAAGAGTGTCTTCCAATTTCTCAGGATAGGCTACTGGTAGTCCTTCATTCAGGCAATACAAAGCCCAAAGTGGCTAAACTTCTGTAATTGGTTACTGTTAAGTTTAGAAGTCTCAATAGCCACGCTTATGATTTGGTTATCCACGAATAACCATAGCTGATGTATTTAATCTACTTTTTGGTGTACTTTTGCACAACATGCCCAATTAAAATGGATTACAGTAACAGAACAACAAAGTTGGAAGGGACCTTGGAGGTCTTCTAGTCCAACCCCTGCTGAAGCAGGAGAGCCTATACCATTTCAGAGAAAGGGTTGCTGAATCTCTTCTTACAAACCACCAGCGATGAGCCCCCAGTATGTACTGGTGGTAGATAGTTCCTAGGCCAGTGTGTTGGGAGAACCCAATTACTGTCTTTAACGAGGCTTAACCTTGGCAACTTTTGAGTTGTCTAGACCAGTGTTTCTCAACCTTGGCAACTTGAAGATGTCCGGACTTCAACTCCCAGAATCCCCCAGCCAGCATTCGCTGGCTGGGGAATTCTGGGAGTTGAAGTCCGGACATCTTCAAGTTGCCAAGGTTGAGAAACACTGGTCTAGACTTCAGCTCTTAGAATCCCCTAAGCCAGCATGCTGGAAAAGTTGCCAAGTTGAGAAACAATGAATCTAGAAAGTTGTACGTAAAAATTAATTCTATTACATTTGAGCAAATAAAGAATTCGTGATTTTGAAATCAGAGAACAAGAAGAAGCAGCAATTTTATAAGATATGGGACTTGTTTTATCAGTGGCTGGGGGAAAAAACCTGGAAATGAAAAATGTTTTACTTATGTTTTAACTGAAGGAGTTAAGTGATAATATAATTATGCTGGGAAATAGACCAACAATGATACAATGAAAGACTGATACATATATGAATTGAATACTTTAGAACTTTTGTTTTAAAATGGATAAGGATAACAATGAATATACTTGATACAGGATATAATGTATAACTTTAAGTATATATTATAAAGATATCTTGTTGTTGATAAATAATTTTAATAAGGAAGTAATTAAAAATTGGTAAATATATGAAGTGACTATTTAGAATACCTTGTTGAAAAATGAAGGAATAACATCCTTGTTTGAATGTATGATGTACAAGGACAATAATGAACATGAGCATATTCAATAGTTGATTGGTGGGATTATACATAATTGAAAACAGTGATATACAAATATAAATGGTTGGTAATTCTTTTTCATATCGGGATATGTGATTATATAAAGGTATATTGTTATTAAACAGACAATCAAGAATGTAAGGGAATTAGGTTTATTGGAAAAAAATTAATTGTAATTGAATATACGTTGTACAATGAAAGTGAGGTATCTCTCTAGTTATACTAGATGAAAAATCTGTGATTGTAAATGTAATTGAGAATATGGATGCAAAAACACTTGTAACCAAACGACAGGCTGTATGTAATGGATGAGAATTTTTTTATGTTGTTTTTTTATGTTTAAAAATAAAAACAAACTCCAAAAAAAAAAAAAGAATTCGTGATAATCGCCAGCCAAAAAGATTCCTGCGGCTTTTCCAAGCTTCCTTCCCAAACCGCCCCTCAGCGCGAAGCGAGGATTTAAACCGCGTCATCTGCGCAGGCGTCACCCGGCGGGGGGTGGGTGGGCTGGTCAGGAATCGTCTCCGAATCAGCCAATCAGAAACTCGAAGCGAACGCGACGTGTTTGTTTTTTTCCCCTCTCCGCTCCACGCCCGGCTTTGCCTTCTTCTTCGTCTCCTCCTCCTTCTCTTTAAACCCCGCCCACTCCGTTCGTGGCTCGCTCCACGCCCGGCTTTGCCTTCTCCTCCTCCTCCTCCTTCTCTTTAAGCCCCGCCCACTCCGTTCGTGGCTCGCTCCACGCCCGGCTTTGCCTTCTCCTCCTCCTCCTCCTTCTCTTTAAGCTCCGCCCACTCCGTTCGTGGCTCGCTCCACGCCCGGCTTTGCCTCCTCCTCCTCCTTCTCTTTAAGCCCCGCCCACTCCGTTCGCGGCTCGCTCCACGCCCGGCTTTGCCTCCTCCTCCTCCTCTCTCCTCCTCCTCCTCTTTAAGCCCCGCCCACTCCGTTCGCGGCTCGCTCGCGTCGGCGGCACGTTCGCTTGGGGATTCGCTAAGAAGGCTGTTGCCAAGGCGACGAGTCGGTGCCGGAGCCCGGCCTGGCTAGTGTCGAGGGAGCTGCCGACGGTTCGGAGGTGGGATGAGGCAGCTAAGGAAAGGAGGCTCCGGTGGAGGAGGCGGCGGCGGCCCTGGACCCTCCCTGGGCGGCCAAGAATTCAGCAGTGAGTGCGCGGAGTAATAGTGACGGGGCGAAGAGAATGGCGGGGAGGGAGAGAGGCTGGGCGGTCGCGGCGCGTCGAAACAGGGCTGGGTTTTCCCTCGGGACTCGAGTTCGGATTCATCAAATATTTTGGGCTTCGGTTTCCACAATGGGGGGACTGGGGCTGATGGGAATTGAAGTCCAAAAGTAGAGACTAACCAGTTGTCTTTCGCTGTACTACAAGAATAAACTTACTTAGTCATCTTCAGGTCGATTTATTCCCTCTCTCTCTCTCTTAGGTGTAAGTACTATTGCATTACAATTTGATGTTGTGCACCTCTGATCAAAAGAAGGACTCGGCCGCTTTATTTTCAGTTTTGCCCCTCGAGCCGTTATTAAGTTGAGAATAAGCCTATGCACGAGAGGGATATGGAATTGTTTGGGTTGAGGGTCGAAAACTAAACTTTCTAAAACTTTACGTTTCAATGGGCAGCAGTTAAATAGAGGCAATAACGTCCCAATTTTATTTATTCATTACTGATGATACTGAGTCCCCTCGGGGAAAAGGGCGGCATACAAATGAAATAAACTCAAACTCAAAACTTTATTCATTACTGATTATGCTTCAAAAAGCCCAAGGCAGTGATTTTTTTTAATTTAACATATTTTATTTCCCCAACAACTTCTTGAACTAGGAAAATATCTGTGATAATCACAGAGGACTATCCTGTCTTGGAATGACAATTGGAATAATGGGTGCCCTGGGATTTACTTAATAATCTAATGACACTTCTGCTGACAATATGATTGTTCTATAAGAGATGTCTCTAGTCCTTTAGAGTCATCTGCACTCAGTAGATTTTATTTTGTAAGTATAAAGTAGGTGTGCGTGACTATGAAATAGTTAGAATAGATTTTACCTTTGCTTTTTACAAGGAAAAAAACATTTTCATAGGTGAACTATATGAGCCTAATTAGCACATTTGAACTGTTAACATTGTTGCAAAATAATTATTTGTAATCACACTATGAAGTGTGGAGTCGGAGAATTTTGATCTTAGCATTATTGTGCATAGATGAAGCACTGATTCTACAATAGGAGAGATATTTCTTTCCTTTGTACATTTATATAATTTGATCAGAATGAAGCACAGTCGGTTACATGGCGCTAATCTTTTATGTGTAACAAAATATTAAACATCTACTTGTTCTGAGACTGCACTGTTCAGATTTATTACTGTGAACTTACCTAAATATTTCTTCCTGCAATTTGGTGAGGAATTTAATGAAGTAATCTGGTGATTCAGTTAATGAATTTTGTTCAAAAGTTCTGTAAGCTTTATGTATTTTTATTACTGAAAAGGATTAAATCCAGTATTTTAACTTCATTTTGCACAAGTAGGCATAACTCTACATAGTATTTGATAGGTATACCCAATTCTTCAGAGGACTGAAGTGCACCTTCCATTGAAATTAGAAAATAGTTTTAAATAAGTGAAGAAAATATTGTGGAATGGAAAGCTTTTAAAAACTTCTTAATTTTTCAGGAAAATATAGAAATGATGACAGATGTACAGATACCAAAAAAAAGTTTAATTCATGTCATTTAGTCATAAGTCTAAAGAAGACTTTAGCTTTCACAGGACTGTGTAAATGAGCAATATCTGTTTTACTACCTTGGTAACACTTTGTCAGTGTTTAGCAACAACAACAGTTTATCCTGCAAAAGTAAACAAGGAAGAAGACAGAAGGAAATTGCTCATTTCAGATACATTTCTTTTTTTCATAAATCAAAACACCTTCAATTTATAATTGTTAATAGCAGAGTTTTGAGATTGTAGCATTTAGCTGTCTTTTCATAGCATTTTATTGTATATTTATATATGAAGGAACAGATTTTTCTGGTCTCATATTTAAAAAAGTATATTTTATGAATATACATTTGTGGCTACCTTCCATCAGTCCTAGCATTTGAACAAAAATTTAAAATTATTTCCAGATTAAAAACAAAATATAATAATAATGAACATTGTGTAGCTATTATGAACACTCTTGAAGTCAGAGGCAAATATTTTTGCAATATGAGAATAGCTGGGCTTTTACTTGCATAATATGTATGAAGGCTGCCTTTGATTTCTGTTTGTGAGAATTAAAACTTCTGTTAAAACATAATTATTTTGTTTTACTGTTTCAATGAGAAAACATAAAAATAAAAAGTATAATAAAAAGTAAAATTGAGCATCCATAGGGTATATCTTATAAAAAATAAAAGTTTCTGTACGGCCCATCAAGTATTAACCTAGCATATTTCAGAGTTAATAGCACAGTCCACTGATTTGCTGGTCCTGCTATTTATAGGATTAAGCATTAGGAGTCCAGCATGAGATTTATGTGAAAAGCTTTATATATCTTAAAGCATCTTATAAGCATGATCTCCATAGACTATGGTAACTGTACTTGTTAACATGCTGTTTTTTAATTATTATTTTAATATTAAAAATCACAGCCAAATTCAAACAGAAATAAGGAAATATATTTTATACATAGAAACAGTCATTCAGCCCATTTTTTAAAAAAAATATCATTAAATATTAGAGAATATTAATCAGCCTTTGCATTATACCAACAGAAAGCCAGAATCTGGGAATAATCTGTTTTAGTGGAACCTGTGCTGAGCAAACAGTTATTCACATAGTGATACAATCCAGATTTGGGATATTTAATTTATCTTTCCCTGTCTTTGACAATAATACGTTATGCAGTTATTTTCCTTGAATTTCTTCCAGTTCAAGGTTGCTATGGAATGTTGCATGTAAAGTTTTCATTAGGACAAGGTAGAAATAAATGAGTTTATCACTTTTTGCTGTTTCTGTTTAATAGTTTTATTTAGAGATTAAAGTATTGCACCAAGAGCCTACATTCTAGTCCTTCCATAGGCATGGAACCTCATGGGATTATTTTGGGCCAGTCACTTACTCTCAACCGTAGAAGAAAGACATTGGCAAACCATTTTTGAGAACGTTGTTAAGAAAACTGCACACTTGCCTATTTAAGCTCAATTTAAACTTGTCTGCAACTATGTTTAGGTGCCAACACACACCTACACTGCTAAAGGGTTGATGGGGAAGCGTAGGTTGCAGATGGTTGTAGATGGGCCGGCACACACACTTCCCAATTCTCAATTATGCGTTGGGTAGAAATGCACATTCTGCAGGCTGATTGGTTGATCTGATCTGTTGGAAGGCGAGTGGGAAGGCAGGGCACATTGTTGTTTGAGTGCCACCTAGTCAGAATGTTAACATTTACAGAATTGGCCTTCAGATCGAAAATATTGCACAGATCTGGGTTCAGTTTGGTATGGTATTATTTTGTACCCAGCCTTGCCAACTGAAAATGAATTTTTATACAGATAGTCCTCGATATAACAACCACAGTTGAGCCCAAAATTTCTGTTAAGTGAAACATTTGTTAAGTGAGTTTTGCCCAGAAGTGGGCTGCTTCTGGTTTGGACCGGTTCACCTGTACCGGTAGTTCCAACCACTGGCTGAGCGCACCTCCACCCCCGGTGCTATTCCATCCTATATATCTCACTCTCTGGTTCACTCGCCTCATCCACAGAGCACAGCTGATTTCCACGCCTCGCCCGCTCTGCTCACCATAGCTGCCCAAGAAGGTGTGCTGGAAGCCATGCGCATGAATCGCTTTGTCTTTGAAGCTGAGTGCAAGTGCGGAAGCTCCATGCACGAGCGAAGCGCACATGCACACATTTTTAGTTCTGCACTAGGCAAAGCGGTTGTTAAATTAAGTAAAGCCCACCTATGTTTTTGCCCAGTTTCCCAACCTTTGTTGCCACAGTTGTTAAGTGAATCACCTCAGTTGATAAGTTAGTAACCTGCTTGTTAAGTGAATCTGGCTTCCCCATTGACTTTGCTTGTCAGAACGTCACAAATGTGATCACATGATCCTGGGACACAGTAACGGTCATAAATAGTTGCCAGGCATCAGAATTTTGATCGCATGATCATGGGGATGCTGCAAAGGCCGTAACTATGAAAAGTGGTCATAAGTCAACATTTTTCAGTGCCATAACTTTGAACAGTCACTAAATGAACTGTTGTAAGTTGAGGACTACCTGTAGTTTGTATCATTAAATATGTCATTTTTAAAAAATACAGTGTTCTTGCATGTGGAATTTCAATTATTAAGTTCTTTTATAAGTACAGAATTGTGTCTTAAAATAATGGTTTTACAATTATTATCAATTGAAATAATTACTAATATCAGCTGACTCATTAAAACTCATTGTTCTAATTCATTATTTTTTGTTCCTGAATTTTCTCATACTGCTAGGCATTTCTGAGTTGTGCTAATATGTCCTCTGTCTGTCCTCTCCAGTAATCCTTTCTTAATGCTACTTGAGTAGATTATTAGTAGCACGTTCTCAACAATAAGGAACAATCTGTTGTTTACAGTAGGTTCTTTTCCTCTTTCTCCAAGATGTTGCCTTGGGAATATTCCAATTCTGCATATGAGTCAGATGAGATTGTATAGAATACTCTGTGGGTCTGTATAGAATATTCTGTGGTCCCAAAGTGGTTACCTGATAGAATAATAATAAGAAATACTTGCAGAGTATTTAAAATTATTAAAATAGGGAGACTCAGGTATAGAATTAAATAATAAATGGATAGTTATGTTTTGCTCCTTGCTCCTTTTTCAGTCTACATACCCTACAAACCCTCTTCTATACTACCTCTATTATGTCACTAAACAGATACAATAACATTATCTGCAGTAAAATGCATTTAAATTAAATTTCCACTTCTAATCTCTAAAAGAAAACCCTGTATATATTCCAATATTTGTTTCACTTTTGCTCACACCTTATGTACCCAGTTGAATCTTATTGCGTATGAGTTTCCTTTGTGGATTCAAGTATAGATTAATGACAACCTCAATATTTCATTTTATCAGTATTTCCTTTCATTTTATTATAATATATAAAACAAAGCTTTGCATAAAAATATTATGAATAAAATACGTCAAAGAAATGTGATTAAACCGCTTTATTACATTTCTCCCTCTTTAAAACTAATCAAACATTGATAAAAAGCATATGTTGCCTTGCTACTTCTCCATGTGTAGATATATAATTCTAACGTGTATAATCATTATGTTGGGTATATTTCATACACAAAGTATAGTCTTCTTGCCTGTTTGCTTTTTTTTATTTTATTTATTTATTTATTTATTTATATATATATATATATTTATATCCCGCCTTTATTATTATTATTATAAACCATTCAAAGCGGTAGGCATATCCAACACGCTTCCATCCTTCTATTTTCCCCACAATAACAACCCTATGAGGTGGGTCGGGCTGAGAAAATGACTGGTCCAAGGTCAGCCAGCTGACTTTCATGGGTAAGGCAGGACTAGAACTCACAATCTCATAATTTCTAGCCCGGTGCCTTAACCAATATTAATAGATTCGGAATACAGACAGAGTCCTGTGCAACTGGAGAGGTAAAGAAGGATACAGGTAGTCCTTGACTTATGACCACAATTGAGGCCAAAATTTCTATTGTTAAGTGAGACATTTGTTAAGGGAGTTTTGCCTCATTTTATAACCTTTCTTGCCACAGTTGTTGAGTGAATCACTGCAGTTAATAAGTTAGTAACCTCGCGGTGAAGTGAATCTGGCTTCCCGATTCACTGCTAGTAGAAAGCTGCAAAAGGTGATCACATGAACTTGAGACACAACAACGGTCATAAGTATAAACCAGCTGCCCAGCATCTGAATGTTGATGACATGCTCATGGAGAGGCTGCAAAGGTTGTACCTGAAAAAATGATCGTAAGTTACTTTTTTTCAGTGCCGTTGTAACTTTGGTCACTAAGTGAACTGTTGTAAGTTGGGGACTACCTGTATTTACATTTGCAAGAAAGTTGTGGTTTTTTTTAGTCCAATCTTCATTGAATGACAATTTTACATTAGGAATGTTAATTTAGTATTTTATGTGATACCAGCGCAGTTGGTCAAGTTTCCCAAGTTGGTCTTTCAATTGTAGTTTGAGTTTGAGTTTTATTTCATTTGTATGCCGCCCTTTTCCCTAAGGGGACTCAGGGCGGCTCACAACTCAAGGGAAGGGGGAATACAGACAGTTTAAAAACAACACGAACAATACATGGTTAAAAAGCACAACAATCATACCATTCGAGATAGGGGCAGCGAATCTTTAGCCCCAGGCCTTTCGGAACAGCCAGGTCTTAAGGGCTATGCGGAAGGCCTGGAGGGTGGTGAGGGTACGAATCTCCACGGGGAGTTCGTTCCAGAAGGTCGGAGCAGCCACAGAGAAGGCTCTCCTCCGGGTAGTCGCCAGTCAACACTGGGCGGCAGATGGAATTCAGAGGAGGCCTAGTCTGTGGGATCTAATCGGTCTATTGGAGGTAATTGGCAGTAGGCGGTCTCTCAAGTACCCAGGTCCAATACCATGTAGGGCTTTATAAGTGACGACTAGTGCCTTGAAGCGTATCCGGAGACCAATAGGCAGCCAGTGCAGCTCGCGGAGGATAGGTGTTACGTGGGTGAACCGAGGTGCACCCACAATCACTCGCGCGGCTGCATTCTGGACAAGCTGAAGTCGCCAAATACTCTTCAAGGGCTGCCCCATGTAGAGCACATTGCAGTAATCCAGTCTGGATTTAATCTATGGATGCTGCTATAATACATGCACAGAAATAATAGGATGATGCACTCAAAAACAGTAGTGCAGGCAAATCATTAATATACCAGTCCTAAGGAGTTTGGTTCAGCTTTTTTCATTTAAATGTTCATATTGTATAACTTATACTGCCTGTGTTGTATAACTTATACTGCCTTGTTATGTTTAACATTTCCTATATAATATGTTTTGTTATGAAGGATCCATGTAAGGATGGCAGCTTTTCTCCATTTGCTACTATATTATTTCTGGATAGAGTGGTTATAATATTGAAAGAAGACTGATGACTTAAGCAACTACTATGACAGTTCACTTACTCATATAACAGCACCATTCTGAATAAAGAAACACTCAGGAATTTTTAAGCATTTGGCTACCTTACTTTTTGCAAAATGAATCGTTATACAACTCTGAAGCAACTTGGGGACGGAACCTATGGCAGTGTTCTGATGGGGAAGAGCAATGAATCAGGGGAGCTGGTGGCCATCAAAAGGTATGTGTCATTATATCCTCATGTTCATTTAACACTTAACGGCACAGTCCTATACATATCAGCTTCTGAGATCTCCGTGTGATCAAATTATAGGGATGTGCTGTCATATCTTTTCCCCCATTTTGTTGCCCAGGCCTTTCTTTTCTGAATTACTGTGAGTGTTCCAGAAAACCCCAAATCCCGTGTTAATATGGCTTCTAAAACTGACAATTACACTCTCTTACATACGCTGGTTAGCTAAACTAGTCATCTTACTTTATGGCAGCATTTCTTCATAAGGTCAGCAAGAGATAAGCCTAACTCAGAGGATACTTCAACCTGTTACCTTAAAACATTTTGATATTTCAGGTTATTTATTGTTCTGCCAGGTTTCGGCTAGCGGGATGGAAATAAGGAAGAAGTAGCGGTTTTTATTCTGTCCCCATTCCCTCCCCCTCCATTTGAAAAAAAAAATTGAATTCCCTCCTTGTGACACTGATAGAAGATAATAAATCTTCACTAGCTGTTGAATTTGTTGAGGTGCTACACAAATTTGTATAGCAAATGTTGATGAATTAAGAGAGATTTTAGATATTGCAAACAGTAACTGTCCAAATGGTGCTGGGTGAATCTTTTTATTCAATTCTGAAAGAAGTAACCTCTCAAAAACAGGGGTGTTTCTCCTGCTGGATTTCTTTTAAAGTAAGACCCTGTGTAATAATATTTTAAAACTCATTATATTTTAACACGTTTTATAAAATTTTGGGGGGTATGATTCTCTTATTTTGAAGTTTTCTTTTAACTTTTATTTCAGAATGAAAAGGAAGTTCTATTCTTGGGATGAATGTATGAATCTGAGGGAAGTTAAGGTAATTAGGATAGTATGATAATTTTAATAACATATTTAGACCTGATATGTTATGTTCAGTGCAAATACTCCAGATTTGTTATTCTAATTAACATTCTTCTCTAATATGTAGAAAGAAAGAAAATGAATTGTTAAGAACTTGGCTAATTGGTATTGATAAAAGTCATTTACAGATTGAAGGCTTCTTAAAGTACCTTTGAAGAAAGTTATTTGCTGAATAAAGGCTAATAATTTGGCTTTTGTTCTGTTTGGTTTGCTTTATAAAAAATGGAGAATAGTTTATGCAATTTGATTTGTGTGTGCTAAAATGGAATCTCCTTGCCCCCTTTCAGCCTTCTCAAGTGTAGGTTTTTGCGAGCAATACTTTTATCTGGATTGTACGTTGTTAGTTGCGAAGTCGTGTCCGACCTATCACGACCCCATGGACAGCATTCGTCCAGGCCTTCCTGTCCTCCACCATCCCCTGGAGTCCATTTAAGCTTACGCTGACTGCTTCAGTGACTCCATCCAGCCACCTCATTCTCTGTCATCCTCTTCTTCTTTGCCCTCAATCATTCCCAGCATTAGCCTCTTCTCCTATAGACTAGATAAAAGAAGAAGGAAAGGCATCCAGAGAAATTTAACTAATATATAGTTTTTATGGCAATATACTTTGTGAATGTTAAAGATCTACACATTAGGTTTAGTTTGCATCCTAAGTCATAATGGAAATAAAATCTGTATGTCTTTATAAATGGTAAATGCTTCTATTCAAGTTTGAATTAACCTCCCCCATTAAAACTATTTGTCGTCTTGAATTGTAGTCTCTGAAAAAACTTAATCATGCCAATGTAATAAAGCTGAAAGAAGTTATTCGAGAAAATGACCACCTGTATTTTGTGTTTGAATATATGAAAGAAAATCTGTATCAGCTAATGAAAGACAGGTATGTTTAGAACCAATTTGCTGTTTTCACATTCTTTAATAATTCTCTATGCATCACAAAACATACACAATAGTTTAATAAAGTATAATTTTTTATGTTTATTTATTAGATTTTTTTTAAAAAAACCACCTGTATTTTTTTAATTAATAAGATAGCGGACATAGATAATATTCCTTTCTCTCATATTTGCCTCACAACAACAACCTTATGAATGAGTTGTCCTGAGAAATATTGATTGGCCCAAAGTTATCTGACCTTTCATTCTTAAGGTGGGTCTATTTGCCAGGTTTCTAGACCAGCACCTTAACTACTATATCAAACTGACTCTCCAAGTTAGTTATAATGGTTGCTAAACCCGTGACCCGTCAAAACCGCGGAGGACAAAATCGCGCTCGACGAAAGCACGCATTTGACGTCATCACAGCGCGACGAAAAAAATTAAAAATTGAAATAAAATTAAAATTAAAGCAAGCCGATTCACATAAAGGTAAGGGTTAGGGTTAGGGTTAGGTTAAGGGTTAGGGTTAGGTTTAGAGCGTTAGGGTTACGTTTAGCTTTAGGTTAAGGGTTAGCGTTAGGTTTAGGGTTAGGTTTAGGGTTAGGTTTGGGGGGGTTAGGGTAAGGTTTTCGCTTTATTTTTACATTTTTCGATCACAGCGCGATGTTTTCGTCGCGCTGTGATGACGTCAAATGCGCACTTTCGTCGAGTGCGATTTTGTCCTCCGCGGTTTTGTGGTGGAACCTGCTAAACCATAATTCATATTATACAGTAAGCCAAAAGTGAAAAACCCCTGGAACCTATGCTATTCTCAGATTATATTGTTGGTATTTGATAGCAAAATATTGCCTTTTGAATGGTATTTTTTTCTTTAAAAATGTCAAATTTTTACCCTTAAACCTCTTTATGATTTCTCCCCAAATAAGCCACATACTTGATTGCTATTTCATCATAAGCCATAAGAATAATAAAATCCAAGGATTGAAACATTTTTCCAATGTGCTGAACTTATGAAGGATTTTGAAAGAGGAAATAATGCATTTGTCTCCTTTTTCCAACTAAGAACTACTCCTGGCTCTTAGCATTTTGTATTAAATATAAAGTTTTTTTTTTAAAAAATTGAAACTTGAATTCTTTAAGGTCACTTATCTGTTACAATGATTTTTATTTTTTAAAAAGTGGTTAAGTCATTGGATAAATAAACGAAATAGTAAAGCATATTTGTTTGTATTTGAAAAGAATCCTGTTTATCTTCACCTTGTTCATCTGTTATATTACAGAAATAAACTCTTTCCCGAATCTGTCATCAGGAACATTATGTATCAAATATTACAAGGGTTAGCTTTTATCCATAAACATGGTGAGTAGTGTATATTGCTGCTACTGTGTAGTATTGGGGTGAATAGGCTAATGTACACTTTATAAACAGTAGACGTAATAGACATGTGATATATAGTACCAATATTCCAGTGATAAAAATTTTAAAATAATTGCTAAATAAATTACTTCAGAAAAAAATGAAATTACTTTGAGAATCAAATGTTCCGGAACCTAAATCCCAGTAACTATATTAATCGATTGTGGGTTGTAAATGTTACAATTTCTTTGCATAGGATTCCATCCAGAATAGTGCTTTACTTGGGCACAAAAAGTCACTTCAAATGGAAGTATGACCTAGGACATTTTTTTGTAAGTGTTAATCAGGTTTTTGATGGCCAGTACTTATTCTAAAACCACACTTATCCTAATTCACTTTGTTCACATTTGCGATTATTGACATTTAATGGGCTGTCATATTTCATAGTGTGTACTGTGTAGTGTCCAAGTTGAATAAAGTACGTATTCTATGCCTTTGTATATATCATAATGTTTGGCTGCCTAAATTTTATTAGAGGGTACAAATTTTCCTGTCCATTTGTTTTATTAGGATGCTGGCAGTACATTTTACACTGTTCTGCACCAAGAGAAATGATAGAGAGCTAGGTGCAGTATTGTAGAAATCTATAGAAGATACTCCTTTAGTAGCAGAGTGTATAGATTTGGAATAGTATAAATTTATTATGAGAAACTTTTGATTTGTTAGAACTTAAAATGTTAGCTACCTGACATTTTTTTCTCTCAGTTTTATTCTTTATATTATAATATTTTATGATCCTTTTGTCATCAGATCTATGCCTACTCCTATATTGGTCTTGCTGTAATCTATTTCAAAGAATCAGATTCCTGATTTCTAATACCAGTTGTGATATTATTGAAAGATTTAATTGACTCTGTAAAGGGGAGAACAAATTTCAAAGATTATTGTTGCTGGGAATGATATGCTTTTAAAAGAAACAATTTTGGCAATATTTAAAGGGGCATGAAGAAGTTTACATTGAATGTAGGCTGAATAATGCTTAGGCTAAATGTATTTTAATCATGAAAAAATCTGATGTAGTTATTTGTTTAGTTCATTAAACATACACTATTTTTAATTTCATTCTATAAATCAACAAACATCTCTTTTAAAGTTTTGATAACCGGATCAAATGCAGTTGACCCAGTGACTTAAATGTAGTTTGATCCTGTTAGTACCAGATCAGTGAAATAGGTTAGCTCCCAGTTATACCTGATTGATAAATTTTTGAAGTTTGTATTTAGTGCAGTTTGAAAATAAAATTTAAAAGCAGATTTGTATGGCAATCCGTGTAGTTTAAAATAAAGAATCCTATTATTAGTAGAATTTGAAATCCACTCCATTGTTATCTATTTATTCTACATTCATGTTTACAGGATTTTTTCATCGAGATATGAAACCTGAAAACCTTCTTTGTATGGGTCCAGAACTTGTTAAAATTGCTGATTTTGGATTGGCTAGAGAATTAAGATCTCAGCCTCCATACACAGATTATGTTTCTACCAGATGGTAAGTGTGAATTTTAATGGGGATTTCACTTATAAGCCTCTTGACTAGTTATCAGTTATTTCTTTTCATCTTTTTCAGGTATCGCGCACCTGAAGTTTTATTGAGATCTTCTATTTATAGTTCCCCTATTGACCTTTGGGCTGTTGGTAGCATAATGGCTGAATTATATACACTCAGACCACTTTTTCCAGGAACAAGTGAAGTTGATGAAATTTTCAAAATTTGCCAGGTGTTAGGAACACCAAAGAAGGTAAAGTATCTTGAAAATGCGTATTATTACAATTGGTACAAATAAAATTAAAATGACAGATAGCTCTTGGTTAATGACCACTCATTTACCAACCATTTGAAATTATGGTGCTTAAGGAGTGGTGGTTAAGATCGATTATTAAGGTTTTGGCTGCCCTAGCAGCCCTGGTCATGTGATCATTATCTCAGCACTTGGGGGCCTGGCTTTTACTTATAGTAGTTTCAGCACCCCATGGTCGTATGTTTGCAAATTGCAATGTGACTTCACACAAGCAAAGTCAATGGGGAAACCAGCAGGGAAAGTTGTTTTAAGTTATTCAGGTAAGTCTTTCATCTCCACGCCTATTAGCTCTTCGATGGCGTGCATCCAGGAATAACTCACTACTGGCTTCCGGCTCACTCTCCCTTGTCTCCTCCCCACTGGCCCAAGGTTCAAGTGCCTCCTGGTGGCCAACCACCCACTCTGCGCCCTGCTAGAGCCAAGGTGGCGCAGTGGTTAAATGCAGCACTGCAGGCTACTGCTAGATCAGCAGGTCAGCGGTTCAAATCTCACCGGCTCAGGGTTGACTCAGCCTTCCATCCTTCCGAGGTGGGTAAAATGAGGACCCAGATTGTTGGGGGCAATATGCTGACTCTCTGTAAACCGCTTAGAGAGGCCTGAAAGGCCTATGAAGCGGTATATAAGTCTACTGCTATTGCTATTGCTCGGAGTCGGAACCCTGTCCAGGGTCCTCCACATCCTCCAGAGCCAAGTCATAAGGCCCCTCACTGTTGGAATCTGGTGGCAGCTCCAACGGCTCCTGCTGGGCCACAACAGTTTCCTAAGCAACATATTTTCCCCTTGTCCCTCAAGGTCATTCTCATATATCATTACATTTTGTGATCATGTCACTTAAGTGACAAGAGTTGCCAGTTGCAATTGCAATCTGTACTTGAGAACTGCCTGTGAACTGGTCTGGGTTTTAGTTAAACGAATTAACAAAAAATAATCGTTGCAGGCATTCGACAATCAATAATAAAAACGACTTATTGTAGTTTTAAAGGCTACTCTTATTATCCTACTTTACAGAGTGATTGGCCAGAAGGTTACCAGCTTGCTGCTGCAATGAATTTCCGATTCCCTCAGTGTGTTTCAATAAATCTAAAGACTCTCATTCCAAATGCCAGCAGTGAGGCATTGTTTCTCATGAATGAAATGTTAAACTGGGATCCAAAGAAACGACCTACAGCGAGTCAGGTATGCAGGGCTGTGGTATTAACAATATGGCAATATTTAAGTGTCTTAAAAAGGAAGGAAATCCTATCATTTCATAAGATTAACTATAAAACATATTGCAATGTATTTGAAGTTTGATTAAATATAACAACATGGAAGGCTACATGTTTTCTATCCTGCTTTAGGCAAATCAGGAAGTTATTAACAAGGAATCTGTCATTCTTGGTGTTGAAATGACTGAATTGATACTTTTCAAAAATTATGTCTGTGTCTTTCCCTATTGATCTTTAGTAACAACTTCAAATTGTTTCTCAAAGCTTTCGATAAGCAAAGAGAAAAAACTGCCCTCTGCATGGTTATCAGTTTCTGTACACTGAGCATTTGAGAAAAGTCAACAAAAATACATTTTAAATATTATTTATTACAGTACCCTTAGATGCATAAATGCATTTTTACGTACTGAACTTTAAAGGTGATGATGATGATGATACTGATGATCAGCAGGCAAACTTACACTTCAGCCAAATGGGGGCAGGAATGATGAACTGGAAAAGAATTATATTTAACAAGTTATGTGGAAGTAGAAAGAGATGCGGTGGCTCAGTGACTTAAGACGCTGAGTTTGTCGATCAGAAGGTCAGCAGTTTGGCATTTCGAATCCCTAGCGCCGCATAACGGAGTAAGCTCCCGTTACTTGTCCCAGCTTCTGCCAACCTAGCAGTTCGAAAGTATGTTATAAGGCAGGTAGAAAAATAGGGACCACCTTTGGTGGGAAGGTAACTGCGTTCTGTGCGCCTTTGGTATTTAGTCATGCCAGCCACATGACCATGGAGATGTCTTCGAACAGTGCTGGCTCTTCAGCTTTGAAACGGAGATGAGTACCTCCCCCTAGAGTCGGGAACGACTAGCATATATGTGCGAGAGGAACCTTTACCTTTACTTTTTCTATGGAAGTAGAAGGGGAAAGCCATAGGCAAAGTGTTGGTTCACAGAAATTATTACAATATTTTTGGAAAATTGCTAGTGGCTTAGGCATGACTTAAGTGGTTTATGGTTAATGGGAGATTTGAACATCCAAGCTTATGTTCTCAGTCACTAAACTCCAGTAGTCTTGTTTTCCATTAAATTAAAATCCTGTTGGACTCCAGTAACTCTGGTTTGTTTCATTTTGTATGACCTTCTGTTGTGGCCCGGCAGGTGCCGTTGGAGCTGCCGCCAGACTCCGACACCGAGGGGTCTTATGAGTCGGCCCTGGAGGAGGTGGAGGACCCTGGACAGGGTGCTGACTCCGAGCAGGGCGAGGAAAGACTGGTTGGCCACCAGGTGGTGCTGGAGCCTTGGATCAGAGGGAGTGATCAGAAAAACACTTGTGAGTTGTTTCGGGATGCACGCCATCAAAGGGCTACTCGGCGGCAGGAACAACTGCGTAGTTATAGGAGATGATTATGCTCAGTTGATGCTTATTAAGATCCTCTCCTGATCCAAGGCTTCAGTGCCACCTGGTGGCGAACCAGTCTCTCCTCGCCCTGCTCGGAGTCGGCACCCTGTCCAGGGTCCTCCACCTCCTCCAGGGCCGACTCATAAGACCCCTCGCTGTTGGAGTCTGGCGGCAGCTCCAACCGCACCTGCCGGGCCACAACAGCCTTCTATATATATTTTTTCAACCCTCTATTTGGCAAGACCTTTAGTTGCATACTTTTAGCTGCCTTATACTTATTAGTGTTGGTTTTTTTTTCCTTAGGCATTGAAGTTTCCTTACTTTCAAGTGGGCCAGGTTTTAGGACCACCTCCACAATTCATCAATCAGAAACAGCCATATCCCAAATTAACAGAACGGAAACCATCTCTGCCCAAACTTGAACATATACCAAAATTAGAAGCTGTATCTGGGCCAGAATCTCAGTCTTCGCTAGATGTAACTGATAAGCTTCAGTGTCTGCCCAAGAATAACCAACATCCCCTCCAGTCAATCCAGCTGCCTCAGAATGCAGTGAATCAGCAACCGTCAGTACAGCAACAGCCTCAGACATTCTTTCCAGCCATCAGTAAAAACTCAATATCAGTAAGTTGCACTCAGAAACGACTTATGACCAAGTTCTATAATTGCTTCAGAAGTGCTCGGTTCAAACCACTTTGAGAGGTAGTTTTACATATATATTCTCTGAATTCAAAAGTATTTCGTCACATGTTAATGTTCAAGCACATTTTGGGTTACTATTTATTATTTCTTTAACCCTGTCTTCATAAATCAGTTTTCTGCACTCCCCCTCCATTATCTTCCATGAACTATTATAATTTTTTCCTTGCTTTTTCTCATATTTTTTTTTAAATCTTCTCCGTCTGTAGTTTATGCTGTTTCTGCATGCCACATGTTTTCCCTGTTCTTTTTTCCTCTAACTACGTCTCTTTATCTCTCTTACATACTTTTTTTCCTATTGTTAATGCTCTTTTTGTAGCTATGCTCTTTTTTTCCTATACATTCCATATCCAATCCTAGGTTAATTAGGCCGGAGCAAATGTTCCTGGCATTTGTATTCTTTCACAGGCATGTATGATTATAATCATTTATTATAATTCTCTCTTCTAGTATTTGCAAAGTATTGTATTTTATATTTTTTTACTATGAGAAGAAGACAGAATTTATTTTATTTCTGTACTCAGAGCTCCTTCGAACACACACACACACACACACACACACATCCAACACACACCCAAGACATATTGCAGGTTTTCTAGTTCAACATAGTAATGTAAACTTCTAAAATATATCAGAAATAACTTCTTCTTTTTTTGTAATCAAAACAGAAACACATAGCCATAGGACCCTCAAATGGTGCAATGGGTATGAAAAATAATCGACGCCGGTGGGGTCAAACTATGTTAAAGACATTGGATAGTTGGGATGATTTTGATGATACAGAATTTGGAATTTCTTATTTTAAGAAGCCTAGCATTGTGGTGTTAAATGAAAAGAAAACAAAAGAATCACTTTTTAGGTAAGATATTACTTTTGTGTGTGTGTGGGGGGGTTATTTGTGATTAATATATATATAGTCTCTCCATCAGGCCCTGATAAATGCTAAATATTTGTATCTTATGCTATTTTCTATGTAGCTTATATTTTCCCAACATGTAGGATTGATTGTGAAATCCTTCTGGAATGCAGACATGATGCCAGCCTCTTAAAGTGGCTGTAGTTAGGCTAAGAAACAGACTTAACCAGAATATGAAAATAATTATAGACATTTGCTAGCATCTTTTTTTTTTTTACAAAGGTACCTGGGCAAATAATTATCACCTCAAATGTAACTATAATTGATGATCTGGTTTGCAACTGACTTGCAATAATCATTTACACTTCGGTAATTTGTTTTTCTTGGACTAACAAATGTAGGGTGTGTCAAATTTTTCAGCTTTTAATTTCCAAAGATTAGGGGTGTTCAAAAGTTGTGACATACCTTGGGGTTGTAAAGATATTTTGGTTACTTTAATATAATTTTATAAATACTTCATTGTCATTGTACATATATACACAGTATGCCCATACAACGAAAGATGTGCTTGGTAAGTAACTACATAAATATCATAACTTTTTAACATTTTGTTTACTTCATCAGTGTTTTATATGTCAATTTATTTTTTCCAAAGAGTATGGAATATTCATTTCATTCAAAACAGGATACCTGCCGGGCTTAGTACAAGCGGCTAATCCATTCACTTTAAGCAATAATGTGCTTGTTTGTTCCTGGGATTTTAATGTACTGATTTTAATGTGCATTTCTAAATAACTTGGGCCAGGGTACTTGAAAGGGCACATCCTTCTTTATTTATCTATCCAGATCTTAAGGACTCCAAGGCAAGGTGGGTGGTTTAATGAGAAATGGCCTTTTTGTGGTAGCACTTTGTCGATTTTACTCCCTAGAGAGGTTTAGTCAGGTCCTACACTATGGTGAAGATCTTCTGTTTTTCCCTGGACAATATTTTTGGTAAATGCTTTAAGAAATTCACTATTTTAGCGCTTTTATTATATTGTTTTAGGAGGTATTTATGGTTGTTGTTATTGATGCTTTTTTGATTGTAGTCTTGATTCTTTATTGCTTTTTATATTGTTTTACAGCTTTAAAATACTGTTTTAATTTTCGTATCTGTACATTACTGAGAGGATTGTAAATATTGAACAGTCTAGAAACACAATAAAAGCCATTGCAATTACAACTGATACAGAATTCCTTTTTATTGTATATAGGCATGGCATTAGTGGATTTTCTGAGAGGAAAGCCAAACATCTTTGCCTTGTTTCATACAAAGCAAACAAAAATTATTATTCCTTTAGGTACAAATAAAGTAAAATTCTTCATACTTGTATTTGGAGAAGTTTTGCATTATTTATTATTATTGCTGAGTGCAATTATCTCCTGTAACTGCGCAACTGTTCCTTACGCCTATTAGCTCTTCGTTGCCGGGCATTCAGGAACAACTCCCTTGGCTCTTCCCCACTGCTCCAATGCATGACATCAGGATCACACTCCCTTGTCTCCTCCCCGCTCAGGCGCCTCCTGATGGTCAACCAGCCTCTCTGCGCCCTGCTCGGAGTCGGAACCCTGTCCAGGGTCCTCCACATCCTCCAGAGCTGACTCATAGGGCCCCTCGCTGTCGGAGTCTGGTGGCAGCTCTAACGGCTCCTGCTGGGCCACAACAGCTATCTATAGTGATATTCACATACATCACAATAATTCTCCACAGGGTTAGAAAGGATCCGTGTTTGTTACTATATGGCACAGTAAAAACGCTGTGTTTTTAAATCATGATCAGTTTATTTGGAAAAAGATTTGCTTTCATATATTTTCCTATCCCCACATGTCATTTCTGGCTAAGTACTATTCAACTCTTTGCTGAATTAAAATACAAGGGTCCTAAGATCATAAGAAATCTTTGTTTTTCTAGGCTAGGAATTCATTTGTGATGTTCCGTTATCTTTATTTCCAGCGTTCCTGAGTCTAAGTCTCCTACCTCTGGCAGGTCAGGAGAAAATAAAGTTCTGAAGAGAAATGACTCTGGAATATCAACTACTTCGGCAAAACAGTACTATTTGAAACAATCAAGATACGTTCCTGGTAAGAGGCAATTATTTAACCCATTATCAGAGTTAATGAAATGTGTGTGGATGTGCATATATGCTTGTTTATTTCATTTTTGCTGCTTTTTTTGACTTGGAAATTCCCTGATTAGGGAATTGCTTTCTGCTTACTTGTTTGTCTGATGTTATCCTTGCTTCTCTGGGTGTAGGCTCATGGAGAGGATATGTTTTGGTCTTTTTGTCTTCTCAGCTTTTGTTATTGTCTCTTTCAAATACAATTTATCTCTAGGTATCTATTGGTGGCTGATGTCTATGAGTGCCAGGTATTTTTGCTCAGTTTCCTAGTTGAAATTGAGGCTGTCAACGTGTTATGCTATTAAGGATTACCTTTTTTCAATTCTGAATCTAAAATTAGTTTCAATTTCCTATTGAAACTAATTTTAGATTCAGAATTGGAAAAAAAGTATTCATGAAGCTATTATACTGCGACTTCCTGAGCGATTGATAGATATTAACCTTTAGCATGATGATTTTTTTAAAGGTGTAAATCCTAAGAATGTTTCCTCAGGAGCGGCCACTAAAGAAAGAATCCATGGTACTTGCAACAATCCTTTGTTTTCAAAATCAATAGCACCAATTGGAGGTCTCTCTTTCAATCAAGTTAATGCAGGTAATTAATGTAATGCAGTATTACACATCCTATATTGTTTTTAATGTATTTTATAAAATTTATTGTTATTTCCACAATTATTTTCAAGCATAATGCCCTTTCCCAGTTTTGAATAGGGGTTGGATTTCACATAAAGATGATCACAACATATATGCAACCAGAGGTTGTTTCTATATTTGATGAGATTTCAGCTTTTCAGTAGTAAAAAAAAATAGATATTGAGGTTCACAAGATATTATTTCTCCCACATGAAGGTGTGATGTGTCCAAATGGATAAAAGTAAGAGAGAGAGAGCATCAGTGGTGGGTTCTGGGCGGTACAGCACGGTACGGGCGTACCAGTTGGAGCTGGGAGCAGCTGCCCCCATACCAGAACGGTGTTTGGCCTCGGGGGGGGGGGGGGGGGCTGGGGAGGCTCTTTTCGCCCTCCCCAACCTCCTATAAAGCCTCTGGAGCCTGGGGAGGACAAAAAATGGCTTTAAAAAAGGGTGAATGCACTGGTCAGCTGACAGGGCTGCGCCTCGTGTGCCCTGACAAATGGCTCCGCGTGCCACCTGTGGCACACGTGCTATAGGTTCGCCATCACTGCTATATATCATCACTCCCACAGAACAACAGCAGGTGTAAAGAGCTCAAAACAATATTCCCACCTAACTTTCCTTCCATTCCTTTCTGTCTTCTTGATACACCATCTCAATTCCTACTTTACTGTTCTTTCTTTCTTTCCCTTCATTCCCCAAAAGCCGGGAATGCTTCACAATGAAGTATGGGATAGTACCACCTAATATTGTTATATTTTTTAATGAATGCTCATGGGGGGGCTAAGGAGAGGCCATCAATTTCTGGATGATTTAAAATAAAAGGCTACGTCTGGAAGATTTCTGCGTTCAAAAATTGTACAGTACAAAAACTGAATTCATAGTCTTTGCATAACATTAAAATCTGGTTATATCAAGAATTTGGGAGTCGGACAGAATTCGTCACTCTTGGGGTAAATTATATATTCTGATAGGGTTATTTATTTAAACAGTTGCCCATCTCAGTTCTTGATCTGACTTAGGAAAGGTGCTTCAGAGAAGCAAATGTGAACAGAGCAACTGCCCCTTAGGCATTTAAGCAAGTCATTTCGGGTTGGTTGGTTGGTTTATTGGATTTATATGCCGCCCTTCTCCCAAGGACTCCCAAGGCGGCTAGCAACATTAAAAAAAACAACACATATTACAGAAGTTTAAAAAAAAATTAGATAGAATATCCAAAAAACAAACCCAATTAAGATTAACAATAACATTTAAATTTTTTTGATTAAAATTAACAATGATCAATCATTTGTTTTATTTTGTTCAGGCCAGGCTGGCTTGCTGGAAAAGCCAACTTTTTAGGGTGCGTCGGAAGGACCAGAGGTCAGGGATTATACGAAGCTCCGGGGGCAGCTCATTCCAGAGGGAAGGCGCTCCCACAGAGAAGGCTCTCCCCCTGGGGGTTGCTAGCCGACACTGTCTGGCCGACGGCACCCTGAGGAGGCCAACTCTGTGGGATCGCACTGGACGATGGGAGGCTACCGGTGTCAGTAGGGGGTCTCGCAGGTATCCTGGGATCACACAACTGCATCAGAAGCTCCTCAGCAGCCATTGCATGGTCCTAGACTTTGATAATGTTTCTTTAATAAGATGTGGACAGGTTCCGTGTTCTCATTCCTCCAAAATCTTGAAGCACTCTTTTTGAATCACAAACCCATTTCAAAATTCTATAATAGTCTTTTTTCTGGATTATTAAAAGTAATACCTTCTCATAATAGGTAGTTCTATTTCTACTAATCTAAAATGCATGTATCTTATTTGGAATTATAATAAAATATGGGTCTAGCGTTGCTGTTTTTAAAATAGATCTGGTCTGTAGGTAGGAAATTACTAATCTGCAAAGCTTGTTTACACTTCATTTTCAGATTTGTTCCTTTTTATTACTTCTCATTCTTATTCTTCCATTCATTTCATCCAGTTCTGTTTTTCTAAACCATTTATTTTCATCCTTGTCTTTCATCTGTTTTATTGCCTTCTCTGAAGAAGAAAAATTAATTAAGCCAATTGAAAAACTCTCATGCAAAGAAAGAGTGAATGAAAAATTAGAGGATCCCAAAGGTAATGAATGGCATTTACCTGTAACATGATTTATTTCCTTTCAGATCTGTTCTGTTTTTAACGAAGCATAATTACAATTAACTTCTCAGGTTGCAAAATCTATAATACTTTAACATTCCTTCAGTTTAGCAGTTTTATGTACATAGAAAATCTTCCTTGTGAAAAAAGGTTTCTTTTACATAAGCATTATGATATTTTAATCATACTGTTTTGCATTAAGTACAATACATCAGGTAGTGTTATTATTGGTGTCCATTCCTGCAATATGTTTTAATTATGGAGAATTTTAGTTCTTGGAATGGAGTATCATTTCTGCTTCCACTTGGGCTGCTACATTCCAGTAAGGTTTATGACTTGGAAAGATGAATTGCATCGAACTGGTGAATGGTGCAGAGGATCATATTGTTATGAGTAATGTACAGGACATTTGGATTTAATTGTAAAGAAAGACTTGTAAGCTTTTAATGAAGACATTTATTTCTTGCTGCTTTGCTGTCATGTGCTATGCAGAAAAGAAGATGCAGGTAATCCTCGACTTACAACAGTTCATTTAATGACCGTTCAAAGTTACAAGGGCACTGAAAAATGTAATTTACGATTTTTTATTAAACAAATCACCATGGTTTTTAAGTCTATCACACCATCATTAAGCAAATTTTGCTTTCCCCATTGAGTTTACTTGTTGGAAACCAGCTGGGAAGGTTGAAAATTGTGATTACAGAACAGCAAGGCACTATAATGGGTTGTAAATGCAAGCTGGTTGTCAAGCATCTGAATTGTGATCATGTGACCATAGGGGTGGTTGTTGTTAATTGCGAAGTCGTGTCCGACCCATCGCTACCCCAGGGACAACATTCCTCTAGGCCTTCTTGTCCTCTACCATCCTCTGGAGTCCATTTAAGCTCATGCCTACTGCTTTGGTGACTCCATCCAGCCACCTCATTCTCTGTCGTCCCCTTCTTCTTTTGCCCTCCATCTTTCCCAGCATTAGGCTCTTCTCCAGTGAGTACTTCCTTCTCATTAGGTGGCCAAAGTATTTGAGTTTGACCTTCAGGATCTGGCCTTCTAATGAGCAGTCAGGGTGGATCTCCTCTAGGACTGACCGGTTTGATAACTCACAGGAGTCTTCTCCAGCACCATAGTTCAAAGGCCTCAATTCTTTAGCGCTCAATCTTTCTTATCGTCCAACTTTCACAGCCATCCATTGCAACTGGGGAAACCATAGCCTTTGTTGGCAGGGTGATGTCTCTGCTTTTTAGTATCGCCATCTAGATTGGGGTGGTACAAAAGTCGTAAGTCTGAAGACCATCATAAATGTGACGACTGGGTTTTTTCAGCTCTGTCATAATTTCAAACTGTCACTAAACAAATGGTGCAAGTCAAGGATTACCTGATTAAATCAGTTTGACTGGATTAGCACAACAAAAATCCTGTTTGCAGGAATCTGCCAAAAGCTTGTCTTCATATGCTAACGATGTTTGGTAAGACATAATAATGGGAGCCAACACTGGAAGAATGGAGATAGAATTTTTTTAAACTATGCTATAATTGGCTTTCTATGTTCCACCTATGGTAGGAGGAAAACTTAACTCAGGGTGAAGAATTTTGAACCTTATGTTTTATGTCAGGGACTTTTCCTTATTTCATTGATTGATTAATATTCCATCTTATGATAACTTAAGGTTTTGAGGACCAATTTGGTCTTTTGGTTAAGGCACCAGTTTAGAAACCGGAGGACCATCTCCATGCAAAAAAGGACAATCTGCACATGTCTTCTTGTTGTAAAGCTTTCTTGAGAAAATTACATACTACATAATGTGTATATATTACACAATTAATTATATATGAGTAAAGAGTATCATAGAGCGTCCTCTTTATGAATAGCACTATAATATTGATTTATTTATTTATTTACTTGTTCACTCAAAATATTTGTAAGGATGGTTTTGCTATCTAGCTCCCTCCTGAATTTTAATTTTGTGTATCAATCTGTAGGAAATACTGGCTTTATTGGTGCTGCTTACAATGCTCCTGGAGGATATATCCCTTCATTTCACAAAAAAGAGGTTGGTTCAGCAGGTCAGAGGATACAATTGGCACCTCTTGGTCCATCAGTTGCAGGTACGAAATAGTCTTACTTACATTGTGTTGAAATAAACAAAGTTGCATAGCTTTAATTTCTTCATCTGTTATGCTCTTTGGAAAGGATTTGGGTTGGTGTCTAGGTAGGTAGATTTGCCGAGTTATACTCGGGATATAATATATTAAATTAAATTTATATTAAACAAGATTTAATTGGAGACTCCTATCAGCCATCATCATCATCCAAAATTTAATTAACCTTCCCTTTCCAGAACAACATTTGTTTCTTTCCAAATCCATAGAAAAAAAAACCGCTTTCATTTTGACCTGTCTTTAGCATCCAGTTAAAATACATCTGTGAACAAGCTTCTGCTGGGTGGGAACCATTGTATGAAAAAATGAGCATCACAAACAGGCCTATTTTGTTAAATTTGGAGCTCAGTTTTATTTCCTTTTTTAAATGTGGCCCCTTAGGAAATATAAATGCATAAATTTAGCAATACACACATACCATAGTGCATTACATGCATGCATTTATTCAGAAAGGGGGATATTTTAGCTAGGATTAACTAGCTGGGGGAATGTGGATATTGTACAATGAGCCGAGGTGGCGCAGTGGTTAAATGCAGCACTGCAGGCTACTTCAGCTGACTGCAGTTCTGCAGTTCGGCTGTTCTAATCTCACCGGTTCAAGGTTGACTCAGCCTTCCATCCTTCCGAGGTGGGTAAAATGAGGACCCGGATTGTTGTTGGGGGCAATATGCTGACTCTGTAAACCGCTTAAAGAGGGCTGAAAGCCCTATGAAGCGGTATATAAGTCTAACTGCTATTGCTATTGCTACAACCTTTGTCTGTGTTGTAATATTTTTTTTCCTGACTGCTCTTCATTGGGAGGGCTCATCTTTCTTTTTGGATAAATATAGCAATCATTTATTTTGCTACTGGCAAATTCCAAAATACTTCCAATGCTCCCTCTTAAATATATCCCAAATGTTAATATGGCAGACATACATTGCATTGTACATTACATTGTATTAAGTTGTGTTTTAGTAAATTTGTTACTCTGTGATTCATGAATAATACAATATTTGGTTTAGAGTTGCATGACAATTAATTGACCCTTATTAGATGGGCAGACATAGGACTTCCGGTGGCTCCGTGCAGCCTGAAGAGCGGCTCTTTTGAGAAGCTCCAGCCCCGAGATCGCGTTACACTGTCTGGACAGCATATATCAGCCGTCTGACAGATTGATAACCCTTTCCTCGGGTGAAGAGGAAGTGGGAGAGCTGCTGAGCTTGGGAAGAGCTCCATTAACACCCCGCCCCCCAAGGAGATAATTCTGGGGTGTGGAAGGTGTGAGCCACCCTGCAGCTCAGCACACTCCGCGCCCGGGACTCATTCTGCTTTAAAGCAGAAACCAAGGCTCACGACCGCCCCTGCACAATGTTTGATTTACTTCTGAGCAAAAAGCAGGCAGAGCAAATACCGGAGAATCTACAACTGTAGGTATATTTAAACTTTAGCTCCGTTTTCTAAAAATTCCTTCTATTAAAACTAACGAGACAGAAGATAGATGGGCAGACATAGCAGTGCAGTTAGAGTCGACGAACAAGACTGGAATTCTCACTATAGTCTTGCCTATTTGTTGTAGTGCCTGCACCATTTCATCCCTAAACTATTTTATGTTCTTCTGTTCAGGATAGTATAAATTTAATTGGATTTTTTTTTTCTATCTTGGGAAAAAAAACCTTAAATATCAAAGGAATAAGGTGCAGGTCAAAACCCAAGCCGAAACCCCTATGTTTTAGAAAGTGACAATTTTGTTAGAAAAAATCTGTCTTTTACTGACTCGCTGTTGCAGGTGGCTCGTTACCTCCACCTGGATATAAGAGCTGTGGAAGTGGATTTTTAGCAAGAGAACATGGACCGAGGGTGTAGGCAGAGCAGTCTTGAGGTAGGGAACCTTGGAACAGCAATGTGAGATAACAAGACCTGACCTTTTTTACTCACCTCGGAGCCGAGGTGGCGCAGTGGTTAAATGCAGCACTGCAGGCTACTTCAGCTGACTGCAGTTCTGCAATTCTGCAGTTCGGCTGTTCAAATCTTACCGGCTCAAAGTTGACTCAGCCTTCCATCCTTCCGAGGTGGGTAAAATGAGGACCCGGATTGTTGGGGGCGATATGCTGACTCTGTAAACCGCTTAGAGAGGGCTGAAAGCCCTATGAAGCGGTATATAAGTCTAACTGCTATTGCTATTGCTATTGCTTTGGTAAATCGGAAAAAAAAACATTAAGTTTACTATGCATATTGAAGGAAACTTAATAGAACTTAATTCCCCCATTCCAAGTGAATTAGTCAACTGACGTTTTATGTAAAGAACACCCATTTATGTACTGTTGAATTTATAAAATAAACCCATTAGTGGCTCAGCACTTCAATAATCTCCATGGTGTACTAATGATCATCATTTTGAAATACAAAATGAATTCTTAAGACTGATTTTCCGAAATGCAATCAGAATACAATTCAAACTCTTTGTTCATACATATAAGTTTTTCTCTGGACATCTGCGTCATTAACAGATGACTTTTACCACTTTTTCTGTCACGCATCTGTGTTTGAAAGCATATTATATATTTAATTCCTGATCATGCTGCTATTTCTGAAGTTTCTGCCGCTGTTCATTATATAGAATCAGTATATAGAATCTTTATCCCTTGTTTCTGTTTGGCTGTCTTTCTGAGCTCCATAATCTGTTATAGCTATAGTAACAAAGGATCACTGTGACTGTAAAAACAATAACATTCTTCAACAATAAACACATTTCTTTCCCTTTCTTATCAGTATGTTCTAACCTTTTTTGGAACATAGCATAGTTTTATCTATTGTATACAGTTCCTTACTTGGAAGTGTATACTATCAATTTTAGCTCGATTCTGTTTAAGAGGGAAATAAGTATTAGCAGGATGTACAGTCAGTGGATTTGCTTGCATTGGTTTTGTAATCTAGCCTCAAGGCTAGATTATTGCAACGCACTCTACGTGGGGCTACCCTTGAAAAGCGTTCGGGGACTGCAGCTAGTCCAGAATGTGGCTGCGCGAGCGATATTGGGTGTACCAAGGTACACCCACGTTACACCTATCCTCCGTGAGCTGCACTGGCTACCAATTGGTCTCCGGACGCAATTCAAGGTGTTGGTTATTACCTTTAAAGCCCTACATGGCTTAGGGCCAGCGTACCTGCGAGACCGCCTACTGCCACATACCTCCCAGCAGCCGGTGAGATCCCACAGATTGGGCCTCCTTCAGATGCCGTCAGCCAGACAATGTCGGCTGGCGGCTCCCCGGAGGAGAGCCTTCTCTGTGGCTGCTCCGACTTTTTGGAATGAGCTACCCCCAGAGATCCGGACCTTACCCACTCTCATGGCCTTCAGGAAAGCTGTTAAGACCTGGCTATTCCGGCAGGCCTGGGGCTGTTGACCTCACTGTTGAGGTCCAGCCCCGATTAGAATGAATGCATGTGTTGTGCTTTTAAATCTGTCTTTTTTTATAATTTCTTTCTTTCTCTTCTTTTTGTAAGCCGCCCGGAGTCCTTCGGGATTGGGCGGCATATAAATTATATTAATTAATAAATAAATAAACAATAAATTTTGTTTTCAGAATATGCTTGGAAAACCAAAGCTTCTCGTGCCCAATTGCCAGGACCTACTTACAGCCCCGCCACAAAAGGCATGAACATTTTAACTCACCCACCACCAGCGCAACCTGTGCATGGAAGAACTGACTGGGTAGCCAAGTACGGAGGACATCGGTAGAAGTACTTTCCTGCCTCGCATATACATACCGTGACTATTTATATCCTTTATTTCTTTGCCTCCGGGACACAGCATATTCTACTAATAGAATAACAATTCTGGAAACACACGAGAGCCTGTAGTTTATTATCTCTTAAGGGGAAAATATAGAAAATAAATACATTTATTTAGAACATATTCTTCAAAAGTAGTGCCTCTGAGGCAGGATTTTTTTTGTTTTGCTTACTTTACGAAGTATTCTCTCTATAAAGTTAACCTTGCCAAAACTAAAAATTTGTATACTCTTACTGAAATGAACAGAAATTGGTTTGCAGTCCCTTTGATCATATCTCCTGAAAAACTGTTAAAAATAAAGGTATTAGCCATTGGACAATCATGGCTAATTTAAATAGGGCAATAAATTATAAAAAGTGGCTTTTAAGATGTGGTACTTCTATAACATTGAGTTAAGCAATAAAAACAATAAAAAATAGTAGATGATGAATTTTCCACTGTATTGGACAACTGTAATCAGAGAAACTAAAGCTGAGCTAATTTATCTTTGATTTGGGTTGACTTGTATCTTAATTGGTTGACTTATACCTTTATTTCTTTTGATTGCAGAGAATGAAGTCATAGTCCCAACCAACTATTGCTTTGTAGAAAAGTGGTGTACTGAACCTAAGGTTCAGTTTTATTTTAGATTTTGTAGGACTAGGATTACTCTGTGTATGATTCATATGAATGTACAACTGAAGGTGTTAAACCATTTTTCTTTGATCTTGTCTCTGCTTATGACTATGTAACTTCTAGGTGGGAAAGAAAGATATTCATCTGTGCTATGCATTGGTCCTGATTCTAAGAGCTTACAGGCTATCATGTAATTGCATAGATATAGTTATATACATATATCAACTGTTACTGTTGATTCTGAAAAGAGGGAACTTATTTGCAGAAGTGTTTGGAAAATAGAAACTTAATGCATCTGTGGAGCCATTTACTTGAGGTGAAAGTTTCCTAGGAATTTACATGCAAATTTGGCCTTGCAACTGGGAAATGAGTGAATGATATTCAGGAAGGATTCTCCCCTGAGAAGAATGCCAGATAGCATTATTTAACAGAAAATAAGCATTTAAATAATTATTACTTGCAACTCTCTAAAAAAGCATTCTGGCGGTATTTCAGAAATAATTTCCAGGAGGTCTGAGTAACTTTGTAGCTTTGCTTTTTCCCTTAATTTTTTTTTATTTGAATTTGATCACAGAATTAGTTAACTTAACTGTAGTGCCTTCACTTGGTAACCAGAGCTGAATAACTCCAGAATTCTCTTTTAATTCCTAAAGGAATTGCTTAAAAATCTGGTAATAACTGCCAGAATGTATTCTTCAAACCTAATTCTGTAGCATAGCATTGATAGCATTATCTGGCCTACAGACATATTTTGAATGTCCTAAAATACAGGATGGCCTAAAATGTATGTGATATTTCAACTTCATATTTTTAGTGATTGCTTCAATATATAAGAACTCTTGCTTTAGCTAACAGAAGTCACTCTTAAAACTATGCTTTTCCAAATGCTAAATATATTTAATTTGTTACATTGAAACTGACAATCTAGACTTGTTAAAATAACATGTATTATATATTATTATTCAATTGTAAAATGTTATTTGCAAACTGAAAAGTATTTTGTATGTATTTTATTTTTCAAAATGTACACGATTGTTGTGGAGGACATATTTGAATTAAGACTTAAGGTAGAATGCACGTAAATATGCTGTCTCAATTTCAGTAGGATCTACTGCTAAGTGTATTTACATAATGAAACCTTGAATTAATAATATAAAGGCCAATTATTGAATAATTTTTAAAGTTGCTGTTATGTGTACAATACTTTATCCCAATACAGAGTAGCAGGAATATTAAACTGACTTATTTCAGTTTCTCAAAACTTACATAATTCACTGTGTAAGAAATGCTGTCTTAAAGGGATCTACTTAAAAATTTCATATAAAAAAACGACAAAGTTGCCTTTGCAACTGGGTTGGTTTTTAGCTGAAAATATTTTGTTTTATAATAAAGTGAACTTCTCAGGAACGCAACATATTATAGAAGTCTTCCATCAGAAAAAAGTGATGTATTTATAACCTAATATTTCTTTGTTTGTACATCCTGATTTTCTATCCTGGTATTTTGAAGCTGATTGGTAGGCTAAATAAATAAATAAATAAATAAAAACCCCAACAATTTATTCACATAAAATATGTTTATTCAAATAATCTCCAGCCAGCTCAAAAGGCTGATTGAAGAGGAAAATCTTGATTCTTTTCTCATAAACCGGAGGAAAAAATGCAAGTGTAAAATCTGCAATAATGTTTCAAAGCCTGGAACATTTTCGGCACCACTTTGCACCTGCGTGTTCTTCACATGCAAGCACGTGCTTGTCTGGGCTGCAACAAAGAGGAGGAGCTGGCCAGGGGCATGCGTGCACCAGAAACCCGGAAGAGGGTGACGCTGCGTATGCCAGGCAACATGGTTCCGCGTCCTTTGGGCCCGAGTGCCGTAAGTTAGCCATCACAGGAATAGCCAGTCCTACGTGCCTGATGAATGGATTTTAATCGCAGGCATTTTGTGAGGTCTTTGCTGATCTTTAAGGCCCAGAGAGAGGTAATCTCTTAGATTATCCAAGCCTAAACCATATTAGGTTTAAGAAGTTAAAAACACCCTTTGAATGGCACCTGGAAAATTAGCTGTGCATTGTGTTTCAATACACCCATGGTATCATTACATGATCAGCAGTTTAATTTTCTGCCTTCTGCACTAGCTGGTCTTTTTATACACTCTTGAAAAATAGAGCTAACTAGGCTGTATTATAAGACATGTTAATTAATCATGATGTCTTATAACCCCTTGCATATATTGACCTAAAATAAAGTTTGAATTGGTGATGTAAAGGGGAAGAAATTACTACAGGATAATTGCTCTGGCAAAAAACTCTGTTGTTACTCCATTTTTTTTTGCATAGTTTTATTAAAACATGAGTGTTTTCTCCAAATGTGCTCAACATTTGGTTTTGCCGAACTGAAGCTTTTTTCCTTGAATAAGGGATGGAATTCTGTACTGAGAAAGGCGGCCTTGCTTGTGCTTAAGTTAATCTGTGCTCTTGTTCTTATCCAATAAAAAAGTATCAGTATATCAAAATACAGTACAGGTAGTCCTCAACTTAAGATCAGTCACTTAGCGCCCATTCAAAGTTACAACAGACCCCCTACGAAAACTACTACTAATCTGGTTCTGAAGGCCGCCCTTCCCGCAATCCCATGACTGCAATTTGAGTGTTTGGCAACCAGCCCCATATTTATGGCTTTACATGCAGCTGTACCAGTTGTGTGACTACAATTTTGTCAAATTATTTTTACTTCCATTTTTTGAAAATGCACCACGGTTAACAATGGATTTGCTTAATGATTGCTGCAAAAAAGAAAAAAAAAAGGTGAAATCAGGTTGATCACACAATGGCCCACTTTACCATCACAATTTACAACTAAATTAGCAGGCTCCATTATGGTTGTAAGTCAGTGGTGGGTTTCAAAAATTGTTCGAACCTACTCTGTGGGTGTGGCCTTTGTGGGAGTGGCTTGCCACCCATGTGACCGGATGGGAGTGGCTTGCCACCCATGTGACCGGATATGAAGATGCCGATGACACTTGTCAGAACCACCTTAAATTACCTCACACACAGCACTGGCATGCATAAGAATATGATGTAAACTTGTTTTTTAAAAGGCATCTTTGGTTTGCGTTAAAACAACTTCAACACCCGCAATGTTCTGATTGCACCACAAACGCAGTAGTCATCCTTACCTTCCACAGAGGCACTGAGTTTTATAAATAGGAGCATGATAGTGTAGAATAATCATATCCAAGGACCAGTGGTGGGTTTCAAAAAATGTTGGAACCTCTTCTGTAGGTGTGGCCTGCTTTCCGGGTCCACTGGTGGAACCTCTTCTAACCGGTTGGGTAGATTTGACGAACCGGTTCTACCGAATAGGTGCGAACTGGTAGGAACCCACCTCTGTTGTAAGTTAAGGACTACCTATAATACTGAATTCTGTTTTAAAAATGCTTTTAAACAATTCAAAGAAGGACATCATCATGCTGTCTGACATACAGCAAATGAATCCTGTATTGCCTCAGTGTTTACTGTTGAAAATCTAGGACTTTGTACAAGTTTTTTTTCCCCTGGGTACATGAGAAAAGCAGAAGTCTGCATTTTCAAACACAAATTGCTTTCTAAATATTGGGAAAATATTTCTTTACAATAGAAGTGACCTGTTGATAATAGCGTATATTTTATATACCGGTATATTATTAAAACGACCAAATCAGATGACATCTTGAGTGAACTGCAGGGTGTGGAAAGCCTAATCCAACATTAAACATATATAGCAGGGGTGTCAAAACTCAATTTCATTGAGGGCCATATCAGGGTCGTTTGACACCTCGGGATTGGGTGGGCATGGCTAGATCGACATCACTTGTGTTGGGGGCACCTGTGGTGGCCCAGGGGTGGCTGAGGGGATCCATTATCTTTCCAGGCTCTGTTTTCGGTTACAACAGCCTCCTCCAGCCCTCTGCCAGCACAAACAAAGCTGGAGGGCCATGCGCACCCTTCCCATGCTCAGTTTTCCCTGGCAGACACACTGCGGGCTGGTCCTTCGCTGTTTCCAGGGCCTGGAGTTTGACATCCCTGATATATAGCATCCAGTAATTTCAAATGGGATGCCCATTTCTCTTAAGAGACTCATCTGGACATAAGACATATCATGTGAAATGTTTTCAAGCTTTGTAAAAGCAGCAAGTTGGACTCTGATTTATTTATATCTGGAGTAAAACTATTAAACATGATTAACTCGGTGGTTTTATTTCAGTGGAACAACTCTAAATATGTTTATCTACTTCCAATTGTACAAAAATGTGAAGAATGATCAGGGGATCTGTGGTGCAGATACTACTGTTGTATATACGTCATTACGTTCAGAATTAATTCAGTAATATATTTGAAGACAGGTACTCATTGAGAAATGTCGATAAAAATATCAGTCCATATGTTTCCAAGTACACATAAAATTAGCCTATTTAGCCTTGAACCCTAAAAGATTACAGCTTAAAATTTTGGAATTCACATTTGTTTAAAGTTAGGAATAAGTCTCACAATTCAAAAGGCTTTTAGACATTTAATCATTTTTAGTCAATTGTAAAGGAAACGTTTAAACTTTTTGTTTTGAGTGGAACACCTTGCATACAGAAATACACAGAGATGAATTTCAGCTTGGAAATATGATGACACAAAATTAAGTGTATTTCCTACCAGGCATCAGCACTGTTTCTCATGTTCGTTATCATAAAACATTTGGAGTTGTGACAAGAATTGCATTCATGAGAAAAAGAGATATGAAAACTACAATTCTGTAATGATTAACTCTTTACAAAAACCTGAGCTGATTTGGAAGTTTTAAAACTTTGCAAATTGTACAATTTTAAAAAGCATTAGTATTGTCTTCTGTTTTGTTCTGAACAGGCATTGTGAGTGCAGTCCTCTGTAGATCTCTTTCTGCTTGTTGTTGCACAATTATGGCTAAAGAGGTTTTTCCATCATCTGTAGTCCAAGTTTGCCTACCATTAATAGACTGTTTAAATAAAAAGAGAAATCCACCATTAATACACTGTTTAAATAATAAATTAACATGTCAGTGAATTTTGCTAGTAAATCCTTACACGTTAAATATGTTCTTGGCAATGTCTCGTGTTTATCCAAAGAAAACCCACCACATTCTTTAATTTTCTGTTGTTTCCAAACAATAATCCCACAATTAGCAACGGGAAAATAGGAATTGTACCTGGCACCAGCAATTAACCCTGCAGGCATAAATTTTCTAGAGTTATAGTATCTCATTCCCATCAGGACAGTCAGGGTTCCTGATGCAGCTGGAAAAAAAATGACAACCCAAATTATTAAGCGTTCTAATTATGACATTTAAGGGAGACTGCAATCAAATAAAATCATGGTGTCAGGAAAGGGTTAATACTATAAGAAACCCCCTTTTACGTGGTTATGGATCACACTGAAATTTGCTACTTCCTGCCCTCATTCATTTTTTTTTCCAGAGTCATGGATCAGGAATTTTTACTGTTTCTTAGTTATGCAATTACAGGTAGCCCAACAACCACAATTGAGCCCCAAAATTTCTGTTGTTAAGTGAAACATTTGTTAACTGAGTTTTGCCACATTTTATAACCTTGCTTGGCACAGTTGTTAAGTGAATCTGGCTTCCCCATTAACTGCTTGTCGGGAGGTTGCTAAAACATGACGCAGCAACGCTCGTAAGTATGAACCAATTTCCAAGCATCAGAATTTTGACCACATGATCAAGGGGATGCTTCAAAGGTGGTAACTGAAAAACGGTCGTAAGTCTGTATGTAACAGTACATACAAAGTGCCATTGTAACTTTGAACAGTCACTAAATGAACTGTTATAAGTTGAGGACTCTCTGTAACCAGTCTCCAGTGTGCTGCTTTGATATAAGTAGTTTGGACCTCAAATTAGACAAGTGGGAAAAGAATATCAAAATCCACAAAACGGTATGAATACGATATAAAGGTTTGGTTGAAAATATGCACAAATGTAGAAATAGTGCATGATTTATAAAGTGGTAGCTTAAAATGCACATAAACTATAATGTGGACAAAAAAAAGATGACACATCACAGGTGAAAATTTGAACCCATCATGAGATAGCTAAATACTTCTATGTTTTTGCCATTAGCAGATTTTTTTTTTTATTTTTTCCCTTCTACAACACCTTACAGTCATTACATCAACATTGTTATGTCATCATAACAATGTACATGTATATAATATTTCGCTTCTATATTTACATAGTTATTTACATACAAATATATATTTAAAGTCACAACCCCTGGTATGCCCAAATATGGGAGGAAGTTCACTACTTCCATTCTCTGTCCATCAGCTCGTCACAAGAGACCATCCAGACAGAAACCCAATATTTTTACTGTTGCCTTTGTTACATTTGTGTTGTATTTGTGCTGATAAATAAATAAGGGGAGACTAGTATAGATCTATTTCAAGCTATTTAGCTCTCATCAGCTATCCCAGTAAGGGTATGGCTAGCTGATGAGAGCTAAATAGCTTAAAATAGATCTATATTAGTCTCCCTTTATTTATTTATCAGCACAAATACAATATATATATATATATATATATAGATAGATAGATAGATAGATAGATAGATAGATGATATATATATATATATATATATATATATATATATATATATATATATATATATATATATATATATATGATAGATAGATAGATAAGATGATAGATAGATAGATAGATAGATAGATAGATAGATAGATAGATAGATATAGATAGATAGACAGACAGACAGACAGACAGACAGATAGACAGACAGATTGATTGATTTTTGGCTTAATTAATTTTATTCTTGTTTTGCAGCCATTTGTACCAATTGTTCCAAATTTCATAATATTCCGACTCTTCTTTATCTTTTAATTTCAGTGTTAATTTGTCCATCTCTGCACAATCCAAAGTTTTTTTTAATCACTAATTCGTCTGAGGGGGGTATTATTTTGTTTCTGGCATTGGGCAAATGCTATTCTAGCTGCAGTTAGCAGATGTGTTAATAAAGTTATGTGTTAAAAATGCACATAAACTGCAATGTGAACAAAAAAAAAAGATGACGCATCGCAGGTGAACACTTGAACCCATCCTAAGATAGCTAAATACTTCATGGTTCTATGTTTTTGCCATTAATTTAATCTTGGATTCCATGTACACTGAATCTTTGGACAGGCAAAAAGAAGCGTGACTCGTCAAAACCGCGGAGGACAAAATCGCGCTCGACGAAAGCGCGCATGTGACGTCATCACAGCGCGACGAAAAAAATTAAACATTGAAATAAAATTAAAATTAAAGCAAGCCGATTCACATAAAGGTAAGGGTTAGGTTTAGGGTTAGGTTAAGGGTTAGGTTTAGAGCGTTAGGGTTACGTTTAGCGTTAGGTTAAGGGTTAGCATTAGGTTTAGCGTTACGTTAACGGTTAGGTTTAGGGTTAGATTTAGGGTTAGGTTAAGGGTTAGGTTTAGGGTTAGGTTTGGGAGGGTTACGGTAAGGTTTTAGCTTTATTTTTACATTTTTCTATCACAGCGCGATGTTTTCGTCGCGCTGTGATGACGTCAAATGCGCGCTTTCGTCGAGCGCGATTTTGTCCTCCGCGATTTTGTGGTGGAACCAAAAAGAAGTACATATACAAACATACATTGATATAAACATGTCTCTGTGTGAAATAGCAATGCAAACAAGAACAAAAACTTACCCAGAGATAGCCAAATATTCTTTGGATCCGTTGACTGCTGATAAGCACCCAATCCTGCTAACCCACCACAGAGGAGACCAGCAGCTAAGGAAGGGACGCTGCCTAGTTTAAGCAGACAACAAAACTTGGTTACATTAAATGTGTCAATCCAATGAACTACTGTATTTCTTCTAGCTTTATTTTAGCGGGAAAGGTCATAAAAGCTTAATACTTGAGAGACCGCCTGCTGCCAATCACCTCCACTAGACCGATTAGATCCCACAGATTAGGCCTCCTCCGAATTCCATCCGCTGGCCAGTGTCGACTGGCGACTACCTGGAGGAGAGCCTTCTCTGTGGCTGCTCCGACCCTCTGGAACGAATTCCCCGTGGAGATTCGAACCCTCACCACCCTCCAGGCCTTCCGCAAAGCCCTTAAAACCTGGCTGTTCCGACAGGCCTGGGGCTAAAGAGCTGTTGCCCCCGTCTCGAATGGTATGACTGTTGTGTGTTTTTAAATTATTCATTATTATGTTTTGTTTTATTTTTTGTCTGTACCCCCCTTCCCTGATTTGAATTGTGAGCCGCCCTGAGTCCCCTTCGGGGGAAAAGGGCAGCATACAAATATAATCAAATCAATCAATCAATGCAGAATGTGCCTTTTTGAGTTTTGTCCATCACAAATTATAGCAAGCCTTATGATAAGCTCTGGTAGCAGGGAATTCCATTATCAAAGCTACAAGTTAACCATCCCTTTGGAGAAAAAAAAACATGGGGGAGGGATACATGAGGAATAAGGGAAATGCTACACAGGGCTTACAAAACTTCATGTGCAAAACTGTTGCAAGGAGAAATCTGCAACAAGTGTAATTCTATGATGGCAAGCTTTTTTTTTTTGAAAAGTTTTATTGTTTTAATTAAACAAAAACAAAAAAAAAGAATCATCTTTTGTTACATCTTGTAGAAAGCGTGTCGATTTGGTTACAAATACAATTTCGTGCTTCTCTTCCACAATCCTTACATACACTTCGTTCAAATTGAATTGTACATTTTAAAATTTATGTATTTTACTATCACTGTACCACAATTCTCATTTGGTTACAATTATTTAAACGTGCTTTTATCGAGAATCATTTGTATTTAAAGACACAACCACCTACTGGCACGATGGCAAGCTTTGAATAGGAGATCTTGTCTGTTTATTTGCATTCAGGCCCAAGAATTTTGTCCTGGATCCCAGCATTCTGGAAGTTTATATTAAAGGTTGGGAATTAAGATATTTTAAACTGAAATGATGGGCTGCATTGTTCTTAGAACTTCGAGAAGTTGAGGATGGGTATTGGGTTGAGGTAGAATGGAATATGCACTGCTTATATTTTTAAAATCCACCCCAAGCTTTTGGCAAAATGGCAAATCTAGTAATCTTATTAAAATTATTATGTTATTATTAATAATTATAATAATTATTATGATTATTATTATGTTATCTTATTAAGCTGTAATGAAGTAAGACATTCCAAAACACATTTAGACTTTATTGTCACTTTGAATGTACACTAATTCTGTAACATTAAAATGAAATTTCATTGCATAAAGCCCTCAAGGGGGATACTATACCTGCTTTCACATAACCAGCTACTCCACCGGATGCAACCAACGCGGCATAACCATAACCAATCCAATCCACACTCATGCTGTAACATAAATATGAATAAAATACCAAATCCAGTTTTTTAAAAAAACATTCAGATTTTCTTTTCGGATGAACAGCTTGTAAATATTTTCATACCACCCACTTTAAAAAAAAAAAAAGATGGAGAAATGCTTATCTATGCTGAAAAAAAACCTCTTCAATTTCTGTTGGGGAAAAAAAAAAGATTCCAAATCTCGGGACAAAGATAAATTCCCACAAAACTTTTAGCAAGCCAGGGGAAGGAAGATAAGCGGTTCTTCAATAAACAGCTGACCCAGGTCCAGTCCCAGGTGTCAGGACTCAAAGAATGCTTTCTACGCTGCTTTTTCCGTCATCTGGAGAAGCTACATGCCAACCTGGTTTACAGGTCTCGAAAAACTGATCTTGACATAAGCATACCCGGATAGTTGATTGGTGAAATTGTGCATAATTGAAAATAGTGACATACGAATATAAATGGTTGGTAATTTTTTTTTCATATTGGGATTCGTGATTATATAAAGGTATACTGTTATTAAATAGACAATTAAGAATGTAGGGGAATTAGGTTTACCAATTACCTCCACTAGACCAATAAGTTCCCACAGACTAGGCCTCCTCCGAATTCCATCAGCCGCCCAGTGTCGACTGGCGACTACCCGGAGGAGAGCCTTCTCTGTGGCTGCTCCGACCCTCTGGAACGAACTCCCCGTGGAGATTCGTACCCTCACCACCCTCCAGGCCTTCCGCAAAGCCCTTAAAACCTGGCTCTTCCGACAGGCCTGGGGCTAAAGACTTGTAGCCCCACTCCGAATGGTATGATTGTTGTGTTTTTTAACTGTGTATGTCTTTATATTTTGTAATTTTGTTTGTTCCCCCTCCCTTGAACTGTGAGCCGCCCTGAGTCCCTTTCAGGGAAAAGGGCGGCATACAAATAAAGTAAATTCTAATTCTAATTCTACTGGGGAAAAAATACAATAATACTAATTGTAATTGAACATATACTGTACAATGAAAGTGAGGTATTTAGTTATACTAGATGAAAAATCTGTGATGGTAAATGTTATTGGAGAACATGGATGTAACAACACTTGTAACCAGACGACATGCTATATGTGATGATGGGTGGGGTTTTTTTGTGTGTCTTTTGTTTTTCTTTTGTTGTGTGTGTGTATTGTTTAATAAAAATAAAAAGTTATATTAAAAAAAACTGATCTTGCAAATTAATCATGGCTTGTGGTCCCGGAGCATCGAGGGCACACGTTTTAGCCGAACGAGTTGTACAAACCCCAGCTCTGATCCTGGTTTATGCTTCATCGTGACATTTTAACTCGAATTTCAGACCGGGGGGGGGGGGGGGGAAGGGAGCACCAAAGGCGCAAACACGGGGGTTGCGTCAACCTCCCATCAGGGTCAGCCAGGGAAAGGCAGAAAGTCCACAGATACGGGGAGGGAGGGACGTGTTCCAAGCTGAAAAGGGGAGGGGGGAAGCCTACCACTTTTCTATGCCTGGCCATTTTTGCCAGATGCATGCACTTGCCAGATGCGTGTTTAAAGTGCGTGCAAATAGGGAAACCCAACCCCCCCCCCCGTGCTACCACTTTCTTATGCCTGGCCATTTTTGCCAGATGCGTGTTTAAAGTGCGTGCAGATAGGGAAGTCCCCCCGTGCTACCACTTTCCTATGCCTGGCTATTTTTGCCAGATGCGTGTTTAAAGTGCGTGCAAATAGGGAACTCCCCCGTGCTACCACGTTTCTATGCCTGGCCATTTTTGCCAGATGCATGCACTTGCCAGATGCGTGTTTAAAGTGCGTGCAAATAGGGAAGTCTACCTGTGTACCTGTGCTACCTGTGCAACTAAAAAAAAAAGACCCCACACTTCTGATTTTTGCTCCTGAGATTCTCCCCCGCTCCTCCTAAAAACAAATCTGGGGCCACCCCAAATTCGTTAGCCAAACCAAGCTCGTTTATTCCCAGTCTCCCTCCCGCTAAAAAGGGCAACTTGAAGGAGGAGAGTGGGGGGGGGGGGAAGCAAGAGAGAAGCGACGCGAGGGGGGTCCGGACTAACCTTCCTTCCCGCAAAGGTCGCGCGTTCAGGAACGAAACCGGGGCGGAAAAATCCGACCTTCCAATGCCCGCCCACAGGCTCCTCTCGCGGTAGGACGCGCCGAGGCGGGCTCAGAGCAGGAGCGAGCCAGCAACGCCCCAACTCCGGGTGAAAAGGCAAACGAAGCTGGGCTCGGAGTTCCCTCCAGCTTTGTTTTTTATTTTGGTCGGGAATGCAAACGGGGTCTGATCTTTGCTTACCGCCCTGAGTTCCCCCGGTTCAGACTTTGTTTGTTTGGGAAAGGTTACGTTGCATTGCAAAGACATCTGAATGCTAATTTGCCGAAAAGGTTTGCATCACCATCGCATACATAGAACAGAAGAGAAGAGAATTATTTATTGGCCAATAATTGGACTCACAAGATTTAGCAATAGCAATAGCAGTTAGACTTATATACCGCTTCATAGGGCTTTCAGCCCTCTCTAAGCGGTTTACAGAGTCAGCATATTGCCCCCAACAACAATCCGGGTTCTCATTTCACCCACCTCGGAAGGATGGAAGGCTGAGTCAACCCTGAGCCGGTGAGATTTGAACTGCAGAACTGCAGCCAGCTGAAGTAGCCTGCAATGCTGCATTTAACCACTGCACCACCTCGGCTCTTGTCTTTGGTGCCTATGCTCTCACTGTACATAAAGAAAAAATAGAATATATTCATCAAGAATCCTAAGATACAACACTTAGTGATAGTCATAGGTTCATCAAGAATCATAAGATACTTTTTGACTATATATAAAGGTTATTAATAACAATAATAAAAGAAGAACAAAATTAGACCCAGCTAAGTTTTAACTAATAGGGGGGAAATGTTATGATATAGTTAAATAAAGAAAGGATAATGATGATAAATTATATACATGGAGGATTAGAAAATTTTGGTATTAAATATTATGGATATGAGGATTTAATGTTAATGGAGGATTTTATAAATAAGTAAATGGAATGCCAGTATGTGGTTATGTATTAAATCTTGGTATATTTTATGATATAATTATAGTCAAATAAAAGTGGAGGTATGATGATGGTAATATAATAAATATGCGAGTTAAGGTATTAGAATTAATATGAATTATATTTGATGACGGTGGAAGAGATACACAAAAGCCTTTTGTAACCAACTGATACACCTTCTACAGTATGTAAAGGAGGATTTGTATGTTTGTTTTGAAAATTTAAAAAAAATATTAAAAAAAAGAATCCTAAGATACAACACTTAGTGATAGTCATAGGTTCATCAAGAATCATAAGATACTTTTTGACTATATATAAAGGTTATTAATAACAATAATAAAAAAGAACAAAATTAGACCCAGCTAAGTTTTAACTAATAGGGGGGAAATGTTATGATATAGGATATAGTTAAATAAAGGATAATGATAATAAATTATATACATGGAGGATTAGAAAATTTTGGTATTAAATATTATGGATATGAGGATTTAATGTTAATGGAGGATTTTATAAATAAGTAAATGAAATGCTAGTATGTGGTTATCTATTAAATCTTGGTATATTTTATGATATAATTATAGTCAAATAAAACGAGGTATGATGATGGCAATATAATAAATATGCGAGTTAAGGTATTAGAATTAATATGAATTATATTTGATGACGGTGGAAGAGATACACAAAAGCCTTTTGTAACCAACTGATACACCTTCTACAGTATGTAAAGGAGGATTTGTATGTTTGTTTTGAAAATTTAAAAAAAATATTAAAAAAAAGAATCCTAAGATACAACACTTAGTGATAGTCATAGGTTCATCAAGAATCATAAGATACTTTTTGACTATATATAAAGGTTATTAATAACAATAATAAAAAAGAACAAAATTAGACACAGCTAAGTTTTAACTAATAGGGGGGAAATGTTATGATATAGGATATGGTTAAAGAAAGAAAGGATAATGATGCTAAATTATATACATGGGGGATTAGAAAATTTTGGTATTAAATATTATGGATATGAGGATTTAATGTTAATGGAGGATTTTATAAATAAGTAAATGGAATGCCAGTATGTGGTTATGTATTAAATCTTGGTATATTTTATGATATAATTATAGTCAAATAAAAGTGGAGGTACGATGATGGTAATATAATAAATATCTGAGTTAAGATATTAGAATTAATATGAATTATATTTGATGACGGTGGAAGAGATGCACAAAAGCCTTTTGTAACCAACTGATACACCTTCTACAGTATGTAAAGAAGGAGGATTTGTATGTTTGTTTTGAAAATTAAAAAAAATTATTAAAAAAAGAATCATAAGATACAACACTTAGTGATAGTCATAGGTTCATCAAGAATCATAAGATACTTTTTGACTATATATAAAGGTTATTAATAACAATAACAATAAAAAAGAACAAAATTAGACACAGCTAAGTTTTAACTAATAGGGGGGAAATGTTATGATATAGGATATGGTTAAAGAAAGAAAGGATAATGATGCTAAATTATATACATGGGGGATTAGAAAATTTTGGTATTAAATATTATGGATATGAGGATTTAATGTTAATGGAGGATTTTATAAATAAGTAAATGAAATGCCAGTATGTGGTTATGTATTAAATCCTGGTATATTTTATGATATAATTATAGTCAAATAAAAGTGGAGGTATGATGATGGTAATATAATAAATATCCGAGTTAAGGTATTAGAATTAATATGAATTATATTTGATGACGGTGGAAGAGATGCACGAAAGCCTTTTGTAACCAGCTGATACACTTTCTACAGTATGTAAAGAAGGAGGAAGTTAGTTCTACCTATTACTTAGAGCGCAAGGCAAATCAAACAGTTAAAGTAAGAGGATTTTATAAATAAGTAAATGAAATGCCAGTATGTGGTTCTGTATTAAATCTTGGTATATTTTATGTTGAGGGACGTTTAAATAATCATAGTCAAATAAAAGTGGAGGTATGATGATGGTAATATAATAAATATCTGAGTTAAGGTATTAGAATTAATATGAATTATATTTGATGACGGTGGAAGAGATGCACGAAAGCCTTTTGTAACCAACTGATACACTTTCTACAGTGTGTAAAGAAGGAGGATTTGTATGTTTGTTTTGAAAATAAAAAATATATATTAAAAAAAAAAGAATCATAAGATACAACACTTAGTGATAGTCATAGGTTACTAATAAGCAATCAGATTATACTAGGAAACAAATAAAACAATATAAAATTTAAAGCTACAAGCAACATGGTTATAGTCATGAGTGGGAAGAGATAGGTACTAGGAAAGAGATAGGTACAAGGAAGGAAGAGAAGAACAACAGTCTAGGTGTGTAATATAAATTGAGCATTTAACAGACCGTGGCTGATTGGAAAGCCTTCAGTAGAATCAACCTTTTTTGTTTTTTTTTTGTTTTATTGCAAATTTATATGCCGCCCTTTTCCCTGAGGGGACTCAGGGCGGCTTACAGCAATAAAGGGAAGGGGGTGCAAGACAAAACTTAAAAAGAAAAAAAATCGTGATTAAAGGAAATTGGTCATAAAAACACAACATTCACTCAACATTCGGGCAGGGTGAGAGTAATCCTATCCCCAGGCCTGACGGGATAGCCAGATCTTAAGGGCCGTGCGGAAGGCCTGGACTGTGGTGAGGGTACGGATCTCCACGGGGAGGTTGTTCCATAATGTCGGAGCTGCAACTGAGAAGGCTCTCCTCCGCGTAGTCGCCAGTCGGCACTGACTGGCGGATGGAATTCGGAGGAGGCCTACTCTGTGCGATCTGATGGGACGCAGGGAGGTAATTGGCAGGAGGCGGTCTCTCAAATAGCCAGATCCACTACCATGGAGCGCTTTATAGGTGGTAAGTAAGACCTTGAAGTGCACCCGACGATCAACAGGTAGCCAGCGCAGCTCACGGAGGATTGGTGTTATATGGGCGAACCGTGGTGCGCCCATGATCACTCGCGCGGCCGCGTTCTGGACTAGCTGAAGTCGCCGGATGCTCTTCAAGGGCAGCCCCATGTAGAGCACATTGCAGTATTCCAGCCTAGAGATCACAAGGGCTCGAGTGACTGTTGTGAGAGCCTCCCGGTTCAGGTAGGGCCGCAACTGGCGCACCAGGCGAACCTGGGCAAATGCCCCCCTGGTCACAGCCGACAGATGGTGGTCAAAACTCAGCTGTGGATCCAGGAGGACTCCCAAGTTGCGGACCCTATCTGAGGGGAATAAATTTTGCCCCCCCAGCCTGATTGATGGAACGTTAACCAAATTTTTGGGAGGAAAACACAACAGCCACTCGGTCTTTTCCGGGTTGAGTACCAGTTTGTTAGCTCTCATCCAGTCTTTAACAGCCTCAAGGCCCCGGTTCATCACGTCCACCGCTTCATTGAGTTGGCACGGGGCGGACAGATACAGCTGCGTATCGTCCGCATATTGATGGTACTTAATCCCGTGCCTCCGAATGATCTCGCCCAGCGGTTTCATGTATATGTTAAATAGCAGGGGGGACAGAACCGAACCCTGCGGCACCCCATAGGTTAGGGGCCTCGGGGACGATCTCTCCCTCCCCACCAACACCGACTGCGACCTGTCCGAGAGGTAGGAGGAGAACCACTGTAAAACAGTGCCGCCCACCCCCACCTCCCGCAGTCGTCGCAGAAGGATACCATGGTCGATGGTATCGAAAGCCGCTGAGAGGTCAAGGAGAACCAGGATGGACGCATAGCCTCCATCTCTGGCTCTCCAGAGATCATCGGTCAATGCGACCAAAGCGGTTTCAGTGCTGTAACCGGGCCTGAAGCCAGACTGGAAGGGGTCAAGATAGTTAGCTTCCTCCAAGGTACGCTGAAGCTGTAAGGCCACCACCTTCTCAACAACCTTCCCCAGAAAGGGGAGGTTGGAGACTGGACGATAGTTGTTAAGAACTGCTGGATCCAAGGACGGTTTCTTCAGGAGGGGCCTCACCACCGCCGCCTTAAGTGCGGTGGGGAGGTGTCCCTCCCGAAGAGAGGCGGTGACAACCGCCTGGATCCAGCCTCGTGTCACCTCTCTGCTGTTGGCAGTCAGCCAAGAGGGACACGGGTCCAGTATACAGGTGGAGGAACTTACAGCTCGCATAGCCTTGTCCACATCCCCAGAGGCAACATCCTGAAACTCAACCCAGAGATGGTCTACCAAGTTATTCCCCTGTGTCCCGGCTGGATCTGCAGGGGTGGAGTCCAGTTCCGATCGAAACCGAGCAATTTTGTCCGCCAAGAACTGACTATATTCCTCAGCCCTTCCCTGTATGGGGTTCCCCGTCTCCCTCCTATTTAGGAGGGAGCGGGTTATCCTAAACAGGGCGGCTGGGCGAGACTCGGCGGACGCTACCAAGGAGGCAATGTGTGATCTTTTGGCAGTTCTCAGTGCCCAAATATACTCCTTGGTGCAGGCTGTCAACAATGCTCGGTTCGGTACGGACCTATCGGATCTCCACCGGTGCTCTAGGCGTCTCCTCCGGCGCTTTATCTCGCGGAGCTCCTCGGTGAACCAAGGGGGTCTCCGCGAGCCGCTGACCCGGAGGGGCCGTAGTGGCGCAATTCGGTCAAGAGACTCTGATGCCGCCGAGTGCCAGGCCGCAGCAATAGTCTCCGCCGAACTGTGGGCGAGAGCATCTGGAATGACCCCAAGCTCCGTCTGGAACCTAACAGGGTCCATCAGTCGCCTGGGGCGGAACCACCTGGTCGGTTCCTCCTCCCTACGGTGGGGGTTTGGCCTCCGGAAGTCTAGCCTCAGTAGGTAGTGGTCTGACCACGACAGGGGAATGGTCTCATTTCCCCTCAGACCAAGATCATAATTCCACTTGAGTACAGTAGTGTGCTGAAAAGGTTTGCATCACCATCGCATACATAGAACAGAAGAGAAAAGAATTAATTATTGGCCAAGTGTAATTGGACACACAAGATTTTGCCTTTGGTGCATATGCTCTCAGTGTACATAAATAAAAATAAAATAGAATATATTCATCAAGAATCACAAGATACTTTTTGACTATATATAAAGGTTATTAATAACAATAATAAAAAAGAACAAAATTAGACCCAGCTAAGTTTTAACTAATAGGGGGGAAATGTTATGATATAGGATATAGTTAAATAAAGAAAGGATAATGATAATAAATTATATACATGGAGGATTAGAAAATTTTGGTATTAAATATTATGGATATGAGGATTTAATGTTAATGGAGGATTTTATGTGGTTATGTATTAAATCTTGGTATATTTTATGATATAATTATAGTCAAATAAAAGTGGAGGTATGATGATGATAATATAATAAATATCCGAGTTAAGATATTAGAATTTACAGTATGTAAAGAAGGAGGATTTGTATGTTTGTTTTGAAAATAAAAAATATATATTAAAAAAAAAAGTATCATAAGATGCAACACTTAGTGATAGTCATAGGTTACTAATAAGCAATCAGATTATACTAGGAAACAAATAAAACAATATAAAATTTAAAGCTACAAGCAACATGGTTATAGTCATGAGTGGGAAGAGGTAGGTACTAGGAAGGAAGAGAAGAACGATATTAAGACAGTCGAGGTGTGTAATATGAATTGAGGCACCATAGGTGGCAGCCTTTAACCGACCGTGGCTGATTGGAAAGCCTTCGGTAGAATCACCCTTGAGTACAGTAGTGTGCTGAAAAGGTTTGCATCACCATCGCATACATAGAACAGAATTTTTTTTTATTTTTTTTTACTAAAAATAAAATAAAAAACTGGCCTCGAGACCCTTCAGAAGTCCTGCAAGAGAGTCAGGCTGTCATCATGTGGCATCTGGAGGTCTCTGAAAATCGTGTGAAAATGGGACGTGTTTTAGGGCAGCTTTTGGAGGCCCCAAAGAGCATTTTCTGAAGCGGATTCAAGAACAAGAGGCCTCATGCGACCCAGGGCAGCCTTGGGTAGGGCCTGTCAACAGGAAGAGAACACTGCTTGAAAGATAAGCAGTGTGCAGCAATTCCCACAAAGCTAAGAATCAGCAGACTGAACTTCTCTCTCTCTCTCTCTCTCCCTCCCTCTCCCTTCCCCCTCTCATTTTAAATCTCATTTTATAAATGGGGCTTTTGATTGTGCCTGCAATGACTAATTGCTTCTAAACTATATATCTGCATTGGTGTACATTTTAACTCTTTATAAGCATTTTACAGCTTGTTAGACCACTAAGAGCCTTTCATACATACATATACATATACATACATACATACATACATACATACATACATACATACACATACATACATACATACATACATACATACATACATATATATTAGATTTTTTACAACCCAGTAAATCAAATCCCAGTAAGGGTATGGCTAGCTGATGAGAGCTAAATAGCTTGAAATAGATCTATACTAGTCTCCCTTTATTTATTTATCAGCACAAATACAACAAAACAAATATATATATTTGTATATATATTATATATTATATATATATATATATATATATATATATATATATATATATATATATATATATATATATATATATATATATATATATATATATATATATATATATATATATATATATATATATATATATGTGGTTGTTTTTTTATTTGTGCCATACCCTTACTGGGATTTGAACCTGGGCTAAATTGCACACTAGGCAGAGTTCTTAGCCATTAGGCCACAGGCTCTTATCTGTTATCAGTGAAGCCAGGGTGAAAGGTATCTATTAGATTTTTACAACCCCTGGTAAGCCCCAATTATGGGAGGAAGCTAACTGCTTCCATCATCTGTCAATCGGCTCGTCACAAGAGTCCATCACGACAGAAACCCAATATTTTTACTGTTGCCTTTGTTATATTTGTGGTTTTTTTTTTTAATTTGTGCTGATAAATAAATAAAGGGAGACTAGTATAGATCTATTTCAAGCTATTTAGCTCTCATCAGCTAGCCATACCCTTATTGGGATTCGAACCTGTGCTGTATTGCATCATATATATATGATACATACATATACATATACATATACATACACATACACATACACACATACACACACACACACACACACACACACACATATATGCAAAAGGGAGCCTTAAGGGACCCTGCCTGTCATATCTAAGGTACAATGTTGCTATTATGTCACTCCCTTGTTCTTTCTATATAAAAAATCTCTCCAAGTATCATTACTTTGTATCCTCATCCGCTATAATGTACTGGTATTTCTACAGGTATTTCTCCACCCATAAACTGACTTTGATAAATTTTCTACAGAAGATCAGCAGTGCATTATAACTTTAGCTCTTGATGTTCCTGGATACAAGAAACCAGTAACTCTTGGTAATCTGGTAGTTTCAGTTTAATAAAATGCTTGTTTAAGTTATGTTAGCTTTCCGGTGAGTTTATTTTGCATCACTCTGCCTTGGATATTTGCATTTTCTGATGAAAATGGCGTTGAATTGACATTGAAGAAAGAATAAAGAAGCAACACAAGACACTTGTCTCTATGACAACCATCTGTTATTTCTATATTCTCTTGAGTTTATGTATGGCATCATTATTTATTCCTTATTTTGGTCATTAAATGTTATCTCTTGTGTATAACTTTTGATGGCTGTTAATATCAGATTGCAAAACTTTCAGGTGTTAATCAGCTTGCGAAACATTGAATTTGTTTTATTCTCTACATAAACTGCCAAGAGTCATTTTATTTCAGGGAGGTGACAACTGGATAAACATTCTTTCTTGGCCCTGAATTCAGTTCATTGTGTACTTACTGTATAAAAAAAGAGACTGTGGTGATGGAAGAGTCTTTGCATTTCCTTCATGCCATTCATCCTTTTTTCCACAATGTGTCAACAATCCTCACCCCATTTTAAGTCAACTTTTCCCCTCAAACATTTCACTTTCTCCCACAGAGAGAAAGTCTTCCACTATTATGGTTCTTTTAATTGAGCCTTTTTTTTGGATGTTACAGCATTTTTATTTAAATTAGGACAATCAGAAATATTTAGTACTTGCTTCAGAAAGACATAATTTAATTACTTCTAACCTTTGATGAATTAATCTCTCTCTCTCTCTCTCTCTCTCTCTGTCTCTGTCTGTCTGTCTCTCCTTTCCAAAAATATTTTTATTTTCCTTCTTATTCTGCTTATAGAGTCACCTTCATAGTAACAGTATATTGTTGCTACAATGCTTATGGGCAGTGGTGGAATAGCCTAGGATACCAAAATAATTTGCACAGTAGTTTCTTCAAAACAGATTTGACACGTGACCCGTCAAATGCGCGCCCGACAAAACCGCGGCGACAAAACCGCGGCAAGTAAACAGCGAGGATGAAATCGTGCCCACAGAAGCGCGCCGATAAATGTGTGCTGACGAAAGCGCGATTAGGGTTAAGGTTAGGATAAGGGTTAGGGTTAGGGTAAGGGTTAGGGTTATTACGTTGTTTTCGCATTGTTTGTTGATGGCACACTTTCGTCGGCGCGCATTTATCGGCGCGCTTCTGTGGGCGCAATTTCGTCCTCACTGTTTTCTCGCCACGGTTTTGTCTGTGCGCTTTTGTTGAGTGCGCATTTGTCGGTGAACCGATTTGACATATTATATAAACATACTTGTACAAATAAAAATTGTTCAAAAGATCCTTCAGGGAGACTATTATGCAAATTTCTAATTCCACAGGGGATCCAACTATTTAGTTAGGGTTTTGGGGTATGTCCTTTTGAGTTGGCATTGGCTCCTGACAATTTACTGCTTTTTGGCAAGATTTTTAATGGTTTATCATTGCCCACTTCCTAGGATCGAGAAAAAGTCACTAGCTAGCCCAAGGTCATTCAGGTGCCCAAGACAGGACTAGAACTCACAGTCTCCTAGTTTCTAGTCTAATGCTTTAACCACCATACCAAACAGGCTTTCTTCAATTAATTGACTTATTCCTAATCAATTTATTGTTAAAAGTAGATAAATATATGCTAGACTGGGAAATTGTAATGTGTTTAGATATTTTAGAAAATCATGCTTTTTACTAACAGCATTAAAATCGTGGTTCTTACACCTGTTTACCTAGTCTCAGGTACCACAGGGACCACATAGATTTAGCTAAACAGAAGTAGGCCCCCCTTCAAATCTTACATTTTTGATGCCTTCTCTATTTACATATTTTTATTCAAACCTAACTTCCAGAAAACTTTTCCTTCTAAAATTCTCCTTAATTATACATGCCTGTGCATCTGGCCAGTTTATATCCTTTGTTTTCTTTTTAAATCCTACTTTTTTTTTGGTTTTCTTTCTAAATCTTCATATATTTTTTAAAAAGAAAGCTTATAATACATTAAGTCTTTATTGTCATTGTACAAAATAAACGAAATTAAAATCAAGTGAAAAAAGTTTTGAATAATGTGAGTGGCTGGAAGACTTCATGTTGAGGCTTCTGTTTGTGTGTGTGTAGGTGTGCAGATGGATGGATAGATGGACAGATGTATAGGTAAATATAAAGTATTGTGCGTATATTGTGTGGGCATAGATATAAATAAATAAAATCAGCATAAAGCAACACTGAAAAGCCTCAGAGAATAAAAGAATATTTGCCTGATGCTGAAAGGAGAATTATCATGGACCTTCTGGAGTAATTTCCCTAAGATTTAGGTTTTGGTACTGGTTTCTCTAAAGGATGCTCTCTAAGGGATGCAGTGTCTCAGTGGCTAAGATGCGGAGCTCGTCGATCAGAATGGTCAGCAGTTCGGCGGTTCGAATCCCTAGCGCCATGTAATGGAGCGAGCTCCCGTTATTTGTCCCAGCTTCTGCTAACCTAGTAGTTCAAAAGCACGTAAAAAATGCAAGTAGAAAAATAGGAACCACTTTTGGTGGGAAGGTAACAGTGTTCCATGCACCTTCAACATTTAGTCATGCCAGCCACATGACCATGGAGACGTCTTCGGACAGTGCTGGCTCTTCAGCTTTGAAACGAAGATGAGCACCGCCCCCTAGAGTCGGGAACGACTAGCACATATATGCGAGGGGAACCTTTACTTTTATCTTTACTGATTTCTTTATTTGCTTATCCTAGAAAGAAGTGTCATATCATAATAATCATAATATTGTATTGGATTATTGTAACACGCTCTACATGGGGCTACCCTTGGAAAGTGTTCGGAGACTGCAGTTAGTTCAGAATGCGCCCGCGTGGGTGATAGCGGGTGTGCCGAGGTACACCCATGTTACACCTATCCTCCCTGAGCTGCACTGGCTACCTATTGGTCTCTGGACTCAATTCAAGGTTGGCTATCACCTTTAAAGCCCTACATGGCTTAGGGCTAGGATACCTTCGAGACCGCCTGCTGACACATACCTCCCAGCGACCAGTAAGATCCCATAGATTGGGCCTCCTTCGGGTGCCGTCGGCCAAACAATGTCGGCTGGCGGGCCCTCGGAGGAGAGCCTTCTCGGTGGCTGCGCCAACTCTTTGGAACCAATAGCAATAATAGCAATAACAGTAGACTTATATACCGCTTCATAGGGCTTTCAGCCCTCTCTAAGCGGTTTACAGAGTCAGCATATTGCCCCCAACAACAATCCGGGTCCTCATTTTACCCACCTCGGAAGGATGGAAGGCTGAGTCAACCCTGAGCCGGTGAGATTTGAACCGCTGAACTGCTGATCTAGCAGTCAGCCTGCAGTGCTGCATTTAACCACCGCGCCACCTTGGCCCCCCCGGACCATACCCACTCTGATGGCCTTCAGGAAAGCCGTAAAAACTTGGCTGTTCCAGCAGGCCTGAGGCTGTTGACCTCACTGTTGAGGTCCGGCCCCAACTAGAATGAATTTATGAGGGATGACTGTTGTTTTAAATTGTCTTGTTTTTATGTTTTTTTATATTTTCTTTGTAAGCCGCCCGGAGTCCTTTGGGATTGGGCAATAAATAAATAAATAAATAAATAAATAAATAAATAAATAAATAAATAAATAAATAAATAAATAAATAAATAAATAAATAAATAAATAAATAAATAAATAATAAATAAATAAATAAATAAATAAATAAATAAATAAATAAATAAATAAATAAATACCTCCACTAGACCGATTAGATCCCACCGATTAGGCCTCCTCCGAATTCCATCTGCCGGCCAGTGTCGACTGGCGACTACCCGGAGGAGAGCCTTCTCTGTGGCTGCTCCGACCCTCTGGAACGAGCTCTCTGTGGAGATTCGAACCCTCACCACCCTCCAGGCCTTCCGCAAAGCCCTTAAAACCTGGCTGTTCCGACAGGCCTGGGGCTAAAGAACTGTTGCCCCCGTCTCGAATTGGTATGACTGCTGTGTGTTTTTAATTATGTATTGTTTTGTGTTGTTGTTTTTTTTTTTAATTTTTTTGTTTGTATCCCCCTTCCCTGGTTTAGTTGTGAGCCGCCCTGAGTCCCCTTCGGGGGGAAAGGGCGGCATATAAATAAAATCAACATTCATTCAACATTCAATAAATAAATAAATAAATAAATAAATAAATAAATAAATAAATAAATAAATAAATAAATAAATAAATAAATAAATAAATAAATAAATAAATAAATAAATAAATAAATAAATAAATAAATAAATAAATAAATAAATAAATAAATAAATAATAAACTCACAATTCCAAGGGAGCTCATATAGGCATTATCATTTTGGAAAACTTAATGTGAATAGAGGCATGATTAGTCAGAAGGAAATTTTACTTTCCTAAGGGGAGGGGGGGATGACTCAGGGGAAGTCAATATACATTTAAATTGAATAGAACAATTGAAAGACATGACATTTTTTCAACCTGATACACAGGATGACATTTTGACTCGTATTGTAAATGTACTTTTGCAAAGCAGGAAAAACCTGGTCAGATGATACCAATTGCAGTATATAGAACTACGTGTTCTGCATTTGTGAAATGTGGGTGGGAAAAGGTTTTATTTTATCAAAACTCAGCTGTATTTATCCTTCAGTTATAATCCCACACGCCTTCATTCTTAATGTTTATAACGTGCCTTTTGTCATTTGTTCTTTTGGAATATAATATGTCGCTTCCGAGCTAACTTGAGTCCAGTGAATTAGCCAGATTTAATTAATTTGTCCTGAATAAATATAGGCAACTTGGATCACATCGTAAAGGGCTTCATACTGCACTGCGGCTCAGAGGCTTCTTGTAGCTCCAGAGTTGTGGTGCACCAAGAAATCCTTTCGTGTAGTACTGCTGGGCCAGGATGGCGCTGGGCTTTATGATGTAAAGGGCTTTGCACTGCAATCCCAGAGCCACAGTGTGGCAGGAAGTCCCTTTAACCTGTCTTTAAAATGTTTGAATACTGAGAATGTCTGCAATATATTAACCCTAGTTGATTTAATGGTGCTGCAATTAGTCTGTGAACTAGCTGAGCTCATCAGTGAAGCAACTGGGAGAATGGCCAGTCCGAAAGACCACTGAGTGACTGGCCCAAGGAATAAGAAAGGGGTTGGTAGATAGACCTACTTCAACCTGGACTGTGGATGTGTGCCCCATGCAGAAAAGAGCTGGGGGGAGGATGTGCTCTGTATGGTAGAGGTGGATCTCCCTCTCACTGGTGAGAGACATGGAGGAGGCTTGCTGGTAAATGTGTGGAGTAGGTGGTTGTGTAAGTGGATCAGAGGTGGGTTCCTACCAGTTCGCACCTATTCGGTAGAACCGGTTCGTCAAATCTACTGAACCGGTTGGAAGAGCTTCCACCAATGGACCCGGAAAGCAGGCCACACCTACAGAAGAGCTTCCAAAATTTTTGGAAACCCACCACTGGTCCTTGGATATGATTATTCTACACTATCATGCTCATATTCATAAAACTCAGTGCCTCTGTGAAAGGTAAGGATGACTACTGCGTTTGTGGTGCAATCAGAACATTGCGTGTGTTGGAGTTGTTTTAACGCAAACCAAAGATGCCTTTTAAAAAACAAGTTTACATCCTATTCTTATGCATGCCAGTGCTGTGTGTGAGGTAATTTAAGGTGGTTCTGACAAGTGTCGTCGGCATCTTTATATCCGGTCACATGGGTGGCAAGCCACTCCCATCCGGTCACATGGGCGGCAAGCCACTCCCACAAAGGAGGCCACACCCACAGAGTAGGTTCGAACAATTTTTGAAACCCACCACTGGATCCGATGATCGCACGGCACAGCTGATTGTCAGAGCTGATTGTTGGAACCTTTTTGTTTAATTTTTAAAAGCATTTTTTTGCTGCCGTCTTGGGTAAACTGGCCCGAACCGATAGCATTTCACCCCTGATGCACAGCCATAAACATTATGATTATCTGTAACCTCATTGCTCTGTATGATAAGGATCTGTGGTAAGCAATCTGTCACAAAGGCAATGTCTGTATAGTGTTTGATAAATAGTATTTTATTAAATTAACCAAATGATTTTTTAAAAAAAAGAATCACAGTCAATAATCTTCAATCAGTGAATCTTGGCAAACCCATGTCTTTATGGGGGGGAATAATTCCATTTCACTTAAAAGTAAAACAAAGAATAATGGGGACAGAGACAATATTTTTAACAGAAATATGACACTGAAATTATATAATGCTTAAAGGACCTGTGCAAAGATAGGGATTTTATTAGTATAATGATTGCCATAAATATCTTTCCTGGTATTTCGCGGTAGGATTTTAATATTCAACCTAAGATATAAAGTTTTTTTTTCTGTGTTGCTCCAGAAAAGGTTGACATTCGAGTGTTCATATATTTTTTTCTTTTTCACCCTAAAACTTTTAGTAAACAGTATATAGCATATATTGGGATGGAAATTTAAATTGTATGCAGAAAGGTTGCCTAAAGAACAAGGAAAATGACTTTCAGATTAGCAGATGGTATAAAAGACAATGTTAGCACTTTTGCTTTGAATACAGTGATAGCTTTCTAAATAAAATAAAAAAATGGTCCATCTTAAATTATTTCTGTACACCTAGAAGCTCTTCTTTACATAATTTCTGGGATCATTAAGTAGCCAAGCAAAACTTTATAAGAGTGAAAACATACAATCGATATAATATTAATGTATTTTTCCAGTGCATATTTTTCTCTATACATTCTTATTCTGTCTTTCGGGTCTTCTGTCCTACCCTGATTTCACAGGCTCCTTAAAGAGGATAAGTCTTCAGTAGTACAAAAGGGCCATTTCCACAAGCTTACCAGGTAATAGAAAAAGCAGAGTCTAAGAATTTGGACGCAAGTAGTTAACAGGTAGAGTACAGGTAGAAGCAAAACTTAGGTGTGCAGATAGCAAGCTGAGCTAGAAGATAAACTCCCATCTCTGAATCTTCCACGGTGAAAGTCTTAATCCTTCCATGTAAACCATCATCAGTTAGTAAGATCATCCGAATTCCCACTTTAACTTCAATATTCAGAATTTTTTTTATTCCCTGAGGGTGTTAGCAAGCAGTAATATACGTAATTGGAAGAAGAGGAGAATCCTGTACCGATTTTTTTTTAAAAAAATTGAATAAAATACAATGAAATACAAAGATGTTTGCAGAATCCTTAGGTCCAGTAAAATGCAAAGATTTTTCCTGTATTAAAAAAAAATTACCCATATTGGAACATCCAAAAAATAATGCCTCATGTCAAGGCAAAAACAGTTGCTCTAAAAGGAGCAGTTTTTATTATTATCCTTCTTCCCCCAGTAAGTTTTTTTTCTTTTTAAAATTAAAAGTACCAACTTGGTTCAACTGGTATTTCGCTCTCATTCAATACCCTTTCCCGAAGTTTCAATTCCAGGCATTCTACAGTAGGTGGGTATGTTTTGAGTTCAAATTTGTTAGCAAATAAATTTTTGGATTGCAGCAGCCACGGTAAGTCGCCAGTTCCATAGACACATATGCTTCTGACGTAACGACCTGTCAAGGCATAAAACATCAATATTATAATGACATATTACAATGACACCAATATTATAATAAAATATCAATATTATAATGACAATTACTGTTAACGCGCTCTACATGGGGCTGCCCCTGAAGAGCGTTCGAAGACTACAGCTGGTCCAGAATGCAGCCGCGGGAGCAATATGGGGTGTATCTAGATACACCCATATTACACCTATCCTCCGCGAGCTTCACTGGCTTCCTATTGGTCTCCGGACGCGCTTCAAGGTGCTAGTCGTCATGAGCCAAGGTGGCGCAGTGGTTAAATGCAGCACTGCAGGCTACTGCTAGATCAGCAGGTCAGCGGTTCAAATCTCACCGGCTCAGGGTTGACTCAGCCTTCCATCCTTCCGAGGTGGGTAAAATGAGGACCCAGATTGTTGGGGGCAATATGCTGACTCTCTGTAAACCGCTTAGAGAGGCCTGAAAGGCCTATGAAGCGGTATATAAGTCTACTGCTATTTTAAAGCCCTTCATGGTTTAGGACCTGGCTACCTGAGAGACTGCCTCCTGCCACTTACCTCCCAATGACCAATAAGATCACACAGGTTGGGCCTCCTCCGGGTGCTGTCAACCGGGCAATGCCGGCTGGCGGCTCCCCGGGGCAGGGCCTTCTCTGTTGCTGCGCCGGCCCTGTGGAACGATCTACCTGCAGAGATCCGGACCCTTACTACTCTCTCGGCCTTCCGTAAAGCCGTTAAGACCTGGCTGTTACGGCAGGCCTGGGGCTGTTGATTGATATCCAGCCTCGTTTAGATGGAATGGGTGATGTGAATTTTAATACTGTATTTTTTATTTCTTATTCTATTTTTAAATTCAAATGTTTCTTGTCTGTTGTGAGCTGCCCCAGAGTCCCCTGGGAGTGGGCAGCATACAAATTCTAATAAACTTGAAACTTGACATTTTGTGGACAGAAGAATTAAGATGCTTAACTTACACGAAGGCCTTTGCAATCTAATCATACTGAAATAAGGAAGTCCTGGCAATTTTAATAACATTTGAAGAAAACAGAGCCGTAGAACATCATATCCTTTTCTCCTTATTCAGGATCAGTATCAAAAATTAGTATGATACTAATAGAGAAATAATAACCCTAGTTAGGATAAATAACCAGACCATAGAAACACTAACCTACATTCTGGGTGATTGTCAAGTAGAAATGTTAATATTTCTTAGATTATCTTAGATGTCTAATGTTTATTTTCTTAGCCCGTAATTAACTAATTTGGGATTGAGGGAAAAGTCCCATAAATCTTATTAATAAACCATTGTTTAAAGACGGTTATAAAGTTATAATATTGTGTGGGCCTGGAAATGAGAGGTGAGATAATTAGTAAATAACCTTTAGTTAACTACAATAATAACAATGAAATGTTTATGGACAATATTTAATGATACATACAGGTGTGTTACCGGGGGGGGGGGGAATGCTCAGATACCCTACTTAACTGAATTAATCTTAGAACATGTCATAAAGGTGTAATGGTATTGGAGATCTATTGAAATTGCAAATGAACACCAGTAGGTGGTTGTGTCTTTAAATAGAAATGATTCTAGATAAAAACATGTTTAAACAATGGTAACCAAATGAGAATTATGGTACAGGGATAGTAAAATACATAACTTTTCTTTCTTGATTTAAAATGTACAACATGATTTGAATGAAGTATACATAAGGACTGTGGAAGAAACGCACGGAATATATTTGTAACCAATCGATACGCTTTCAACAAGATGTAACGAAAGATGGTTTTTTTATTTTTCTTTCTGTTTAATTAAAACAATAAAAAATTTTCTTTAAAAAAAATTAGCTTTGGGCCCTAAATATTCAATTTTTATTAGTTTGCATGCTTTAATTGTTCGTTTGTTCAATTTATATTGCTGTGCACTTTACCAGTGATTGTGGGTGTCTAACAAGGCTTTGTTGAAACCAAAAACTGACTCAAGAGATTGAAGGAAGAGTTCAACACTGAGGTAATAGATAAAGGTTCCCCTCGCACATATGTGCTAGTCATTCCCGACTCTAGGGGACGGTGCTCATCTCTGTTTCAAAGCCGAAGAGCCAGCACTGTCCAAAGATAGCAATAGCAATAGCAGTTAGACTTATATACTGCTTCATAGGGCTTTCAGCCCTCTCTAAGCGGTTTACAGAGTCAGCATATTGCCCCAAACAACAATCTGGGTTCTCATTTTACCCACCTCAGAAGGATGGAAGGCTGAGTCAACCTTTGAGCCGGTGAGATTTGAACAGCCGAACTGCCGAACTAGCAGTCAGCTGAAGTAGCCTGCAGTGCTGCATTTAACCACTGCGCCACCTCAGCTCAATGTCTCCATGGTCATGTGGCCGGCATGACTAAACGTCGAAGGCGCACGGAATGCTGTTACCTTCCCACCAAAGATGGTCCCTATTTTTCTACTTGCATTTTTACATGCTTTCGAACTGCTAGGTTGGCAGAAGTTGGGACCAGTAACGAGAGTTCACTCCGTTACGCAGCGCTAGGGATTCGAACCGCTGAACTGCCGACCTTTCTGATTGACAAGCTCAGGATCCTAGCCACTGAGCCACCACGTCCCTACCGAGGTAATGCAACTTAGTAATTTAACTTACAATTTAGCAAAACTAAAGAGTTGCTCCTTATCCTTGAGACAGAGAGAGAGAGTTCCAGCAAGTAACACTGCTCAAATTACACTTGTGATTTATAGTCAAGCAATTAAAAAATACAGACAAAAGAAAAAGTTTCCACTCCAAGTAGATGTGTATCTAGATTGAATAGGCACATATTAGCTACAACAGACAATGTGGTTTCCCTGTTTCTCACTAACGGAAAGATTAAATGAGCTATTTAAGCCACATCTAAGGACGGCTTTTAAACTTTATTCAAATACAGCCACATTTTAAAGATCATTCTGATTATATACTAGAAAGAGCTTTGATCTTTAAAGCCCTACATGACATGGGTCTAGATTATTTTGACTCTCTTAACTACCCATCCTATTAGGTCAAGCCAGAAGGGTAGTTTGTGGATCCCATCTGCTGAAGAGTTACGTCTGATGGGAAGTGTTGTGGCCCACCAACGGCCAGTGGAGTTGGCCGGAGATTTGGACAGTGAGGAGGTTGGGCCAGTCCCAGAGTCTGGGGAAGGCTCGGAGGAGTGCTCTGCATTGGAGGCAGAGATGGGTCCAGGGCTGTCTGACAGTTATCAGCTGCCTTCGGAGTCAGACATCAGGGAGGCAGATGAACAGCTGGAGCTTGTTCCCAGTGTGCACATGCGCAGAGTTGCCAGACTAAAGGAACAGCTAAGGAACAAGGGTCAACTTGGGAGTAAAGCCACAGGTGGACGGTAAATTGCCCCTCCCCTAGGGAATAAAAGAGGAGCGAAAGGGGAGTGGAGTTTGCAGGAGACCATTAATTCATTCCTGCATTCTTGCCAAGTATTGCGGCATCTGAAAGATATCTCTCCAAATGTGATAAAGTCAGTACTTGTGAACTATCTTGAAAGACTGTGGGGCCAGGACTTTGCTGGAGAGGAATTCACTGTAAATTAAATAAAAGGGGTTTATCGGGACAAGAACTTGGCTGGGAAAACCTAGGTCAGAACAGGAAGCCAGATAATGTTCCTTTCCTGCTGTGGCTTCTGCTATCTGGAGCATTACCCAACCCCCACCCCCAACCCCGTGAGATGAGCCAAGGTGGCGCAGTGGTTAGGGTGCAATACTGCAAGCCACTTTAGCTGACTGTGATCTGCAGTTCAGCGGTTCAAATCTCACCGGCTCAAGGTCAACTCAGCCTTCCATCCTTCCGAGGTGAGTGAAATGAGGACCCGGACTGTGGGGGCGATAATGCTGACTCAATTTGCTAAAAAATTTGTAAACCGCTTAGAGAGGGCTGAAAGCCCTATGAAGCGGTATATAAGTCTAATAAATAAATAAATAAATAAACAAATAAATAAATAAATAAGGTTAGCCTTTCAGAAGTCCCTGAAAACATTGTTCTTCAAGTGACTTTGGGGACCCGATGGGCAACCTGCGTAATGGCTGCGCTATGAGTAGATGGACGCTCTCCCACAATCTTGTCTTTATATGTTTTTAAGCATTTTAACAGCTGTGCCATTGTTTTAGCTTTTGATTGTACACCTTCCAGAGTCACGCTTAGCAAGATGGGCAGTCCTAAAAAAATGTATTTAATAATTAAATAAATTAAAGTTAGTTTTGCTTTACAGTTTTAGCATTGTGTCATTAGGCACAGCACAGGCTAAAAACATCAAATACAAAGGAAAATTAATTAAAGATACACCCGACTTTTATACCCCAAGGCTGCTTCCATTCTAATGGCTATGCCCTCATATTAAAACAAGACATCAGCTTATCCGGAGGTGGAGAACAGGCCAAAACATTATTATGCTTCACTTTCCCCCTTTGTTTCCCACCTATTACTTCTTTAGTTTCTGTCTTATTCCTCTTCCTCTTTAATAATTTCCTTGTGGCCTCCTTTTTATTTATTTTTTCTCTCCCCCACCTGCATTTCTTGTCTTTTTTTTTCTTTCCTAACTGCATAACATTTCTGCAACTTAAATAAATAAGATAATACTCCATAATCCAGTGGTGAAATTCATTTTTTTCCCCGGAGACTGCAACTAGTCCAGAATGCAGCCGCACGAGCGATACTGAGTGTGCCAAGGTACGCCCACGTCACACCTATCCTCCGCGAGCTGCACTGGCTGCCCATTGGTCTCCGAACACGATTCAAGGTGCTGGTTATTACCTTTAAAGCCCTACATGGCCTAGGACCTGGGTACCTACGAGACCGTCTCCTACCACATACCTCCCTTAGACCAATAAGATCACACAGGATGGGCCTTCTCCGGGTGCCTTCAGCAGGACAATGCCGGCTGGCGGCGCCTAGGAGTAGGGCCTTCTCTGTTGCCGCTCCAGCCCTCTGGAATGAACTGCCCCAGAGATCCGGGCCCTGCCCACTCTCATGGCCTTCCGCAAAGCCATTAAAACCTGGCTTTTCCGGCGGGCCTTCTGATTGGGTGTTTGTTGTCTTTCTTTTTTAACTTTGTGTGTCCTATTGTTTTTAAGTTCTTTTAATTTCTTTTATTCTGTAAGCCGCCCAGAGTCCTTCGGGATTGGGCGGCATAGAAACCTAATAAATTCAATTCAATTCAATACTCTTGGTTCTGTGGGCATGGCTTGGTGAGTGTGGCAGGGGAAGGATATTGCAAAATCTCCATTTCCATCCCACTCTGGGGCCAGCCAGAGGTGGTATTTGCCGGTTCTCCGAACGACTAAAAATTTCCGCTACCGATTCTCCAGAACCTGTCAGAACCTGCTGAATTTCACCCCTGCTGTAATCCCTGTCATTCAAGTCACCCCATGTTCTGTTGTTTTGGATGTGCATTTGAGTGTGTCCTAAATTGCTGTGGTCACAAATTTAAATCTGGCAATTATGCAATTATAAAAGTCCATGATATATTTGGAAAACAGGGTGCTGACAGCTAAACACAGAATTGTTTGTAAAAACCTTAAAGCACATTACATGTATACAAGGAGAATGCAGGTGGGCGAGGCTGTTTTTAATAAATTAACCTAATTATTGTTTATTTTGCTGAATTTACAGAGCCACCCAAGTTGATGAAGTCTCAAGAGTTTACAATTAAATCCCATTTAGATGGTCAAAACAAAACAAAAAGTAATGGAAAATAAAAAGAACAAGAAGGGATCATGAAAAAACTTTCAATAAAAGCAACGTATTCCCAGGGCGTGGAAGAAGAGCCAGTTCTTCATAAATGACTTTTAAAGAAGATGGGGTTGAGACAATTTGAACTTTTGGAGAAATATTCTTTCTGAAGGCAGGTGCCAGGCCAGAAAAGAGATGCTTCTTGAGACCTATTAGATGAGGGGGTCTCCAACCTTGGCAACTTTAAGACTTGTGGACTTCAACTCCCAGAGTTCCTCAGCCAGAAAAACACCCAGAATTCTGGGAGTTGAAGTCCACAAGTCTTAAAGTTGTCAAGATGATGTTGTATCAGAGATGGGAGTCAGAGAATGCCTATTCTCTCAGAGATTATAGGGCAAAATGAGTTAATGGGAGAAAGGTGTTCCCCAAGTAACCAGGCCCTATGCCATGAAAATGATGATGATGATGATGATGATGATGATGATGATGCACTATCAGTATCTTAAATTGTACCCAGAAGTTCACAGGTACCAAATGCACCTTGCACAACAATCACATGTGTATACTGAGGTGTTGTGGCCCAGCAGGTGCTGTTGGAGCTGCCACCAGACTCCGACAGCGAGGGGCCCTATGACTCGGCTCTGGAGGATGTGGAGGACCCTCAATAGGGTTCTGACTCCGAGCAGGGTGCAGAGAGACTGGTTGGCCACCAGGTGGTGCCTGAGCCTTGGATCAGTGGGGAGGAGACAAGGGAGAGTGATCCAGAAGCCAGCAGTGAGTTGTTCCTGGATGCATGCCATCAAAGAGCTACTCGGTGTCAGGAGCAATTACGCAATTACAGGAGGGTAATTGTGCTCAGCTGATGGTCATTAGGCTCCTCTCCAGACTATAAAAAAGACTGCTTGTGACATGCCCTTCTTGCAGAAGTCAACGCTTTGACTAAAGAGACTGTAACTACCTTGGCAGGCTGGATTGCTGCCAAGGTTTGTCTGAATTGCTGCCAAGGTTTGTCGGACTTGCTGCCAAGGTCCTTATCTGTTTGTTTTGCTTGGCTTTCAGCCACCAAGATTCTGGTCTTGCTAATTAAAGTACATTCTAGTTAAGCTTCTCTTGGTTTTCATTACTGGACGGAGGAGGGGGTGAGAACACTGCGGCATGCCCGTAATTGCCCACAAATTGGCCTTCAAGGGCAGCCCCACAAAGCCTGCTTTTCAATAATCCAAATGTGGGATGTTTAAGGCATGAACGGTTGTAAAAAGGGAGTCCGGGTATGAGAAAAGCTGTAATTGAGATATCAGATGAATCTGGGCCAACTCTCCTGACCAGGACTATTCTCTGCTCCTCAAGCAGAAGCTAATAACCTAAGAAGACATCCCCCCCGCATGTTATGTATTGGTTTTGTCTGGGGAAGTACCACCCCATTCAGAACTCAAAATGGCAGATCCCTGATGCCAGGGCAGCCAAAACCTCACAGCCCACTTTGTCGAGGTTGCTAAACCTGCTGCCTCTCCATCTCCCAAACCCAGGGAATTTCTAGGTTCGTGCACTGCATGTTCCAATTAATGCACGGTATGTTTTTCTACAATCCCTTTAATCTCCATAGTAAACAAAAAAACAAACAGTGTCAGAACCAGTGCATGAGGTATTACATTGTTCGGGCAGCATTAATCTTTCAAATATTTTTTTAAAACAGAAAACCCCGCAAACTTTAAAATGATGTTCATTTTACCGTGGCATCCTCCGTGAGTTCTTTCTGCGTCGCTCCATTTCACAGCTCTCAAGTTGCCTTCCCATGTCGCATTTGGCATGGCACCGGGCACACCTGTGATTCGAAGAGAAAAAAAGAGAAAGGTCTTGCAAATTCTTATTCTTAAAATGCCAGGTAAATTGCAGGAGGTACTTAGCAATAGCAATAGCAATTAGACTTATATACCTCTTCATAGGGCTTTCAGCCCTCTCTAAGCGGTTTACAGAGTCAGCATATCCCCCCACAGTCTGGGTCCTCATTTTACCCACCTCGGAAGGATGGAAGGCTGAGTCAACCTTCAGCCGGTGAGATTTGAACAGCTGAACTGCAGATAACAGTCAGCTGAAGTGGCCTGCAGTACTGCACCCTAACCACTGCGCCACCTTGGCTCTTTGTTCAATGGCCAGGTGATCAGTAGAACTAATGACAAGTGCTGAACAAGTGGTTCTTAGGACAAGTCCTTGCACTTAATGATTCTTGCAACGTCCCATGAGAGCCGAGGTAGCGCAGTGGTTAGGGTGCAGTACTGAAGGCCACTACAGCTGACTGTTATCTGCAGTTCAGCGGTTCAAATCTCACCGGCTCAAGGTTGACTCAGCCTTCCATCCTTCCGAGGTGGGTGAAATGAGGAGCCAGATTGTTGTTGGGGGCAATATGCTGACTCTGTAAACCGCTTAGAGAGGGCTGAAAGTCCTATGAAGCGGTATATAAGTCTAACTGCTATTGCTATTGTGATTTGCAACCTTCACTGCTGGCTTCTAACAAGCAAGTCAGTGGGGAAGCTGGCAGGAAGTCACACATCGCAGTCATTTGAAGTCCACATTTAATGACCTGTGCAGTCCTTGCTTAACAAGGGCCATTGGGACTGCTGGAACTGCCATCACTACACAGGGTGGTCATCTGTTTTGCTTTACTTATGACTGCATCGCTTAATGATGAGTTTTCTGGTCCCAACAGCACAATTCAACAAGAGCTATCTGGTTTTTTTTAAATCTTATTGTAATAATCTGGAAGGCAAACCTAGAGAAGCAGTAACCCTCTGTCAGGTGTGCAGGGTTTAAAAGCGGTTACCTCCTTTTTCTATGTATACATATTTTATAACTGAGGGTCCTATTTGAAGATTCTTTCATAATCTGATAGGTATCTGTTCTGACCCCCTCCTCCGTCCAGTAACGAAAGCCGAGACAAGCTTAAATGGAATGTCCTGTAATAACAAGACCAGAATCTCGGTGGCTGAAAGCCAAGTAAACAAACAGATAAGGACCTTGGCAGCAAGTCCGACAAACCTTGGAAGCAATCCAGCCTGCCAAGTTAGTTTCTCTTTAGTCAAAGCGTTGACTTCTGTAAGAAGGCTGTGGCACAAGCAGTCTTTTTTATAGTCTGGAGAGGAGCCTAATGACCATCAGCTGAGCGTAATTACCTCCTGTAATTGCATAATTGTTCCTGTTCCTCTTCTATGGCGTGCATCCAGGAACAACTCACTGCTGGCTTCTAGATCACTCTCCCTTGTCTCCTCCCCACTGGTCCAAGGCTCAGGTGCCACCTGGTGGCCAACCAGCCTCTCTGCGCCTTGCTCGGAGTCAGAACCCTGTCCAGGGTCCTCCACATCCTCCAGGGCCGACTCATAGAGCCCCTCGCTGTCGGAGTCTGGTGGCAGCTCCAACGGCTCCTTCTGGGCCACAACAGATATCCAGTGTATACATTTAATTCCCCAGTCTCTCTAACTCAGTGTTTCTCAACCTTGGTGACTTTAAGTCCTGTGGACTTCAACTCCCAGAATTCCCTAGCCAGCTGGCTGGGGATTCTGATAGTTGAAGTCCACAGGACTTAAAGTCACCAAGGTTGAGAAACACTGCTCTAACTTATTAATAAACTGACTTAAATGTTACTATGTTTAATAGTATCAATGTAATAAATATGTTCTTCTAAGTATAGTTTTAAAAAGGAGAACTTTGGTGAAGGAGCCGAGTTGGCGCAGTGGTTAGGGTGCAGTACTGCAGGCCACTTCCGCTGACTGTTATCTGCAGTTTGGCTGTTCAAATCTCACCGGCTCAAGGTTGACTCAGCCTTCCATCCTTCCGAGGTGGGTGAAATGAGGACCCAGACTGTGGGGGCGATATGCTGACTCTGTAAACCGCTTAGAGAGGGCTGAAAGCCCTATGAAGCGGTATATAAGTCTGCTATTGCTATTGCTATTTTCTTTTGCCTTTTGCTTATAAAATAATTGATTCTAAAAGACATCGCTTTCATCAGAAATCAGGACCTTGGAAAGCTCCCAGTTGATCCTGTGGATTGGGACACCACTGATTTCCCAATGTAGTCTGTAGTCTGTGGAGGTCCATCAGGACATCTGCCCTACTCCATGAATGTCCACAGACTAATGCCCACTTTCCATTTCAGCACCCCTTCCCTGCCAGGGTTGGCAGCCAGCTGGCAAGACTTTGCTTTGTGCCTTAAACCCACTTCCACAAGAAGCTGGTGACACTCTGCTTCCCAGCTCAGTTCCTGTCTCCCTACATGCACCAATGGTTATCTGGTTCGTAAGAATTGATCAAGGGCTAAAAGCCAATCAATAAAAGGCATAAGGTATGGCATGGGAACACAAGTACCAATATTCAGAAAACTGCATTTGTGAATAGGTGTTAAATGCAGTAACTCCACAGTTGCTACGCTAAGGAAGTGGGTTCTCATACCACCAATTGAAAAAGAAAAAGTACAATTGGGAAATGAATCAACTAATAATTCAAAATGGGATTTCACTGGGTTGCAGATCAATGTCGTTTTAATCCTCAGTATTTAATAATTTCTACTCAAGAAGGTTCTTGGCCAGCAAGTTTATGCTGAGACATGTTAGTGTGCTAAGATTATTACTACATCATATAATTCCAGTGGTAAATAAATACTTGTTCTGAATAGAAAACTTGGATTAAAAGTCCTTTAAAAATGAAAGGGGATTGAATACAGGTGCAAATGCAATCATAAACATCATCTTATTTGTCAATGAAAGGTGAACCCCTATTCTTTTAAAAATAGAAGTGTAGATAGTATTAGTTTAAGTGGATATGCCTCCATTTTAAAAATAATTAGTTATCCATGAGCAGAGAAAATATTAGGCTAAATTATACAAATAAGTTGTCATAATAGGATTCTGAGCCTGTAATGAGGGGGCAATCTTAAAGAAGAAAGAAGAAAGGGAAAATATCAGGGAGAAAAATATCTGCATACATTTTCTAAAGTTAATCGGAAAAAGAGAAAAATATTAACATCCTCGCTGCTCTCAATGGAAATAATTGCCATAGGTATATCAAGCCTATTATAACGTTTCCTAAAACTGATATCATTTAAGTATCTGGGGCTTATAAAAAGTCCTTAGCTTCTATGAAATTTTGGACACAAAGGGATACTGATTTACTGATTCTAATCTCCTAATAGTATTTGGCTAGCAGGCATGGAGGAAGAAATTTAGTAAATGGTCTGAGTACCATTCAGATTCTCCCCAGAACTCTTAGCTCCCCCACCTCCAAGAGCTGCAACAACAGAAGTTCAACAAATATGTTTGCTACATTTGTTTAAGAGAACCAGTTTGATATAGAGGTTGAGACATCTGGCCTTAGGGACAAAGCCCGCTTACCTTGGGCCAGATATACTCCCAGACCTAGGAAAAAAAGAGATTCCAAATTACTTCAAAAAACTTTGTTAGGAAAACTGTGGGGATTAAACCAGGCAGTCACCAAGAGTCAAAAACTGCTCTGACCTAGGCTTCCCAAAAGCATGAAACGGACTCCTTGTCCCCTTAAAACCCCTTTTATTTAGTTTAAAGTGAATTCCAACAAAGTCCCAGCCAACAGTCTTTCAAGAGATTTCACAACTACAGACCTTTATCAGGCTTGGAGAGCTGCCAGGCCGATATCTTCCAAACGCCACTCTGCAGCAGACAATACTTGGCAAGAAGTCAGGAAGAGATCTTCACTCTAATGAATTGAACTAATTGTCTCCTGCAAACTCCATTCCCCTTTCGCTCCTCTTTATTCCCTATGGGAGGGGCCATTCACCGTCCACCTGTGGCTTTTCTCCCTTTACTCTCTACAGTTCCTTAGCTGTTCCTTTCTCCTGGCAGCTCTGCTCATGCGCACACTGGGAACAGGCTCCAGCTGTTCTTCTGCTCCATTAAATGTCTGACTCCAAAGGCAGCTGATATGACCCTGGTCCCATCTCTGCCTCTGACACAGAACACTTGCCCAGACTCCAAGACTGGCCCGTGTTCCCCCCCCCCAGCCTCCTCACTGTCCGAATCTGCTGCCAGATGTGCTGGCAGGCCACAACAAAAACTGACTCTAAGCTGTACATTCCCACAGACACGCAAACACACATACATTAAGCACTGTACAAAAGTGTATGAGGAATTAAGTCCCACTGAAAGCATATATGGAGAAAGTAGAGGCAATTCCATGGAGAGATGTGAAGATAATTTGCAACACGCAGTTCATATAAATATGGCTTGTATGCTGCAAAATATCAGACAAGCAGCTTTCTTTTACGTCCAAAATTCTACTTCCTTCCTGAAGTAGGAGCAGATATCCTGTATTTTCCAGAAAAGATTAACAACAGCTAGACTTGCCAATTCTGCGGAAAACTGCGGTGACATGGAACAATAACAAATGCTGTGAATCCCTTGAACTACAGTATATTAATAAACAGCTCTTAGGTAATATTGCTAAATGATTTGCTCTCTCCACTGTGAAACCACACATTTGATGTAAAACTTTCAGCAATATCAAGGTTACTGGAGAAAGTTATTTGTTAGCAGAACAATTCAAGGTACATCTTACTTGGGAAATTTTAGGAGTTGCCATATTATTCTTAAGATTTTAAGATTTAATGAATTTGTATGCCGCCCAATCCCGAAGGACTCCGGGCGGCTTACATAAAAACAATTTAAAAATATTAAAAGAATTTAAAACACAAAGACAAAGCAGTTAAAAAGAACACAACATACACTCAATTTTTAGTGGGGCTGGAGCACAATCAAGGATCCGCAGCCCCAGGCCTGCCGGAACAGCCAGGTCTTAGTAGACTTCCGGAAGGCCGAGAGAGTGGGGAGGGTCCGGATCTCAGGGGGTAGATCGTTCCATAGGGCCGGGGCAGCTACAGAGAAGGCTCTTCCCCGAGGAGCCGCCAGACAACATTGTGTAGTCGACGGCACCCGGAGAAGGCCCACCCTGTGAGATCTTATCGGACGCTGGGTAGTATGTGGCAGGAGGCGGTCATGGAGATATCACCAAACATTTAACAAAAAGGTTGGCTTAAGATCAGGTGGATACTATACAGGTAGCACTCAGTATACAACCACAATTGAGCCCCAAATTTATGTTGCTAAGTGAGACATTTATTACGTGAGTTTTGCCCCGTTTTACGACCTTTCTTGCCACAGTTGTTAAGTGAAGGTTAGTAACATGATTGTTAAGTGAATCTTTGCTTGTCAGAAGGTTACAAAGGGGGGATCACATGATCCTGAGAGACTGCAAGCATCAAAAATGTGAGTCTATTCTATTTCTATTTATTAAATTTATAGGCGGCCCAATCCCGAAGGACTCCGGGCGGCTTATAGAATAAAATTTTAAGGAAAAGGTTAAAAAGGCAAACAGAAGAGAGCAGATTAAAAGAAACACATCATGCATCATGAGTCAGTTGCCAAGCGCCCAAATTTTGATCACGTGACCACGGGGATGCTGCAACAGTCATAAGTGTGGAAAATGGCCACAAGTCACTTTTTCAGTGCTGTTGTAACTTTGAATGGCCACTAAGAGAGCTGTTATAAGTCAAGGACTATCCGTTTCAGGTTTCTGGGCAAAAACAAATCAAAGAACATTTACTGAGTAATTATTTGCTAAATATTGCTGCCTAATTATCGGCAGAAATGGTAAGATTGAGAAGATCCTGATACTTTCCAAAAGAATCCCCTTATTGTGGATAACTAGGAAGCAATGTGGATCATTGTTAGAACAATTAATCAGTGGAACAGAAGTTGCCTCCAGAAGTTGTGAATGTCCCAACACTGGAAGTCTTTAAGAAGATTTTGGATGGCCATTTGTCTGGAACGGTATAGGGTTTCCTGCCTAGGTAGAGGGTTGGACTAGAAGACCTCCAAGGTCCCTTTCAACTCTGCTATTGTATTGTATTGTATTGTATTGTATTGTATTGTATTGTATTGTATTGTATTGTATTGCATCACTTGATCCAAGGGTTATGATTATAATGTGCCACAGAGGCGCAGTAGTTAGAGTACAGTATTGCAGGCTACTTCTGCTGGCTGCCTGCAATTTGGCAGTTTGAATCTCACCAGGCTCAAGGTTGATTCAGCCTTCCATCCTTCTGAGGTAGGTAAAATGAGGACCCAGATTGTTGAAGAAGGGGAATATACTGACTCTGTAAACCACTTAGAGAGTGCTGTAAAGCACTGTGAAGCAGTATATAAGTCTAAGTGCTATTGCTATAGATGTCACAGCAGACACTCTGACAATCTAATTGTCAGGAAAACTCTCACGTCTAGAACAAGATCAGGTCCTTGTCTAAGAATGCCCAGAAGTATCCTAGGACAATTATGTACATCAATCTACAATTTACAATTGCAATTTGCAAAGGGGAGAAGAGTCCGCTAACAATGGCTACTGTGTGCTCTCATTTCTTATTTGTAAAAATTGTTTTGATAGAGGTAGAACTGCAATAGCAGTTAGACTTATATACCGCTTCATAGGGCTTTCAGCCCTCTCTAAGCGGTTTACAGAGTCAGCATATTGCCCCCACAGTCTGGGTCCTCATTTCACCCACCTCGGAAGGATGGAAGGCTGAGTCAACCTTGAGCTGGTGAGATTAGAAAACCCTTGAACTGCAGATAACAGTCAGCTGAAGGGCCTGCAGTACTGCACTCTAACCACTGCGCCACCTCAGCTCTTAAAAACTTATATAATTCATCCCTTTCTATGATACAACATAAACAAAAAAACATCGATCAGGGATCATTCTAAAAATAATATAGCATTTGTCCATGAGAAAAAAAAATTGATGAATGGTAGTTAAATATTTGTAATTAAAAAAAAAATGCTGGCCAAAACGCCAGTAAATTTCTTAGCAAAACTCTGAAGAAGTTATTAATAGCAGAAGTCATAATAGTATTATGTGCGTCTGAAAATTCTTCACTATGTATTTTTTTTCTACATAGAGATTGTTTTTACTGGTTTCTGAGAACCTGTGTGCCCTCTTTGGTATTCTGTGACATATTGATATCATACAATGAATGCAAACTTAATACAGAAGCACTTTTCCAAAAGTAAACCGGACTTTATTTTTTTTTCTCTTTGGAAATGTTTTATTTCTCATCCAAAAAGCTTCTTAGTTCAGAATTGAAAAAGCTTCTTAGATGAGAAGTAAAATGTTTTCAAAGGGGACAAAAAATCAAGAAAGTCCAGTTGCCTTTTGAAAAAAAGCACTTTTGGGACAATCATGATCTGGATGACTGAGACATTGCTATTAAACATTGCTTCAGACATTGCTATTAAACGTATTTCCTTTTATGTATTTTACCACTGTCTGTGTCTATTCTGCTTTTTTTCCTCAGAACTCAGGATCACATGAATGGGGACTCCTCTGTTAGTTTCACAGTATCAACTCTGAAAATCAGTTTGAAACTAAACACAAAGTCATACTATTTTTATTCCACTTTTCTGTTGCCACGAGACACTATAATACTTTTGAATGTTTATAGTAAAAGAAAAATGAGCTTCCTCAATTGCAGCTGAATGTTAAGCGGAAGTGGCTTCCTAAATCATTGCAGAATATATCAGAATAGCAGTGGAAGATGTATGAAAAATCTTTCAGGGGGAAAATCTGTTTCCCTTTTTCTGCCTTTTTTTTTCATTTGACCAAGTTAGGTAGAGTTAAGTAATGCAACAATTCTTCAAAACAAATGAAAAAGAAAATCAGACTTAATGCTAGTTAAAAATGAGGTAGAGAAGCAAGCAAAAGCATATATCTATTTTCTCAAGTAACCTGCCAAGCTTCCTGAAAATCAATTCATGAATTTTATATAGTCCTCCTGGAACTCTCCCTCATCCAAATGGTTAAAATTGAGTAATATAAGCATGGGAGACTGGAAGTTTTTGACCCTCGGCAAATTACAGGATTTCCAGAAAACAACATCCCCTCAAGCCACTTCCTTTAAAACTCTTCCCCATAAAACCCAATTTTCAAGTACTGGTAGCTAACTTCTCCATGCCTCAGCCTCAGGAGTTTTACTGAAACAATCAACAAGCAAGCAAAAGCTTATCATTAAGATTCTTTTACCTTTTCTCTTGCTGGAGAGTTGGCCTTACGTCAAGAGTTTCACCTGTTGAAATGCTATGATGACTGTTCAGTTGCATGGAAATATCTCTGAGTGATGATAGGAGTCACTTTTTCCCTTTGGGCGCTAATTTTACTTTTGCAATCTGTGAAATTGCCCGGAGCAGTGAAAAAGAATAAAATAGAAGCTCTGAAGAAGCCCAACCTGTCTGTCCAGCCAGCCCAGATCTCAAGAAGAAAGGAAGTTGGTTGGTGTTGTTGTTTTTTTAAACCAAAAGTTTATGTAAAAAGACAGGCAGGGCACACCCTTTTTAACTTAATAAAAAGTATCTATGCTTTGCAAATTTCTGTTCTTGAGGTAGCCTCTAGGCAGGCTCCAATTTTATAAGGTTAGCTCTTGCATAGCTTGGATATAACACAGCAAGTGATGGTGGCACATACCAAGAATGGTATATCCTTAGGCAAAAACTGAATTTACTTGCTGGAATGTCTTTCAGGAAGAGAATATTAGTCAAGCACATCTAAAAAGGACCAGAGGAGGAAAAAGGATTGTTGCATGCTGCCATCCTATATTTCTGTATTTAATTAAACATATAACTTTGCTACGTATTTCTCTGGTATACTGAAACGGGAGATTGCTTTCTCTCATTAGTACTAGACAGAATCTATTTCATCAAGTTCTACTGCGTACTAGCTGTAACTTCTGGATTCTGGCGAAAGCAAATACAGGTAATCCTCAGATTATGAGCACTACGGAGCCCAAAATTTCTGTTGCTAAGTGAGACATTTGTTAAGTAAAAGTTGCCCCATTTTACGATCATTTTTGCTTCAGTTATTAAGTTAATCACTGCAGTTACTAAGTTCTTAAGCGAATCTGCCTTTTCCATTGACTTCGCTTGTCAGAAGTTGCAAAGGTGATCACATGACCCCAGGATACTGCAACTGGCATAAATATGAACCAGTTGTCACACACCTGAATTTTTATCACGTGACCCTCAGATCAGAGGTGGGTTCCTACCAGTTCGCACCTATTCGGTAGAACCGGTTCGTCAAATCTACCGAACCGGTTAGAAGAAGTTCCACCAGTGGACCCGGAAAGCAGGCCACACCTACAGAAGAGGTTCCAAAAATTTTTGAAACCCACCACTGCTAAAGGGTTTAGGGGTGCAATGATCTTGTAACTTGACAGCTTTAAGACTTGCATGCTTCAATGCCAGAGTTCCTGAGCCAACATGACTGGAGGAGGAATTCTGGGAGTTGGAGTCCACAAGTCTTAAAGCTGTCAGGTTTGAAGACCCCTAGTTTTTTTTTCTAAAGGGTTAGGGGTGCAAGGATCTTGTAACTTGACAGCTTTAAGACTTCCGTGCTTCAATGCCAGAGTTTCTGAATAGCTACTTGGACCAACCTGAGTACTAATTCATCATTTCATATCCGGTCACATGGGCGGCAAGCCACTCCCATCCGGTCACATGGGTGGCAAGCCACTCCCACAAAGGAGGCCACACCCACAGAGTAGGTTCCAACAATGTTTGAAACCCACCCCTCCCTCAGATGCTGCAACAGTTTGGGTGTGAAAAACGGTCATAAGGCACTTCTTTCAGTGCCGCTGTAACTTCAAACGGTCACTAAATAAACTGTTGTAAGACGAGGACTACCTGTTCCAATATTGTATTTCTTTACATTTCATTACGTATTATCTCTTAGTCTCATTTTTTTTAAAAGCTTTTGATCTGGGAGGTGCATCGTGGCCAAAACATTCATTTCAAACCTGGCTTCATGTTAAACTTTTCAATTGCTCTAGGCCAGTGTTTCTCAACCTTGGCAACTTGAAGATGTCCGGACTTCAACTCCCAGAATTCCCCAGCCAGCGAATGCTGGCTGGGGAATTCTGGGAGTTGAAGTCCGGACATCTTCAAGTTGCCAAGGTTGAGAAACACTGGCCTAGAGCAATACATTTTCTATGGACAAATAAGGCAAACTTATGTCATTAAAAGGGTCACAGAACAATTTGTGACACTCTTAAAGTTACTGATTTGCTCTTTGACAATCACAACACTTCTTTTATAAGATATCATTTCCTTGAAATTCTAGTTTGCCCATTAGTCCAAATGTCTAGAGACCTGTGATGTGGGAGGAACACTATTTTTAATTTGTATTATTTGCTAAACAAATAATTCCCTCAGCAATGTCAAACTATTCACTAAGGCTGCATTACTATTACTATCAGTCTTCTCAACATTCCTACCACCCATCTCCTCCCACTTATGACTGTATGACTGTAACTGTTGCTTGTGTCCTTATGATTTATATTGATTGTTTCCTGGTATGATTTGATTGCTTACTTGTACCCTATGACGATCATTAAGTGTTGTACCCTATGATTCGTGACGAATGTATCTTTTCTTTTTTGTACACTGAGGGCATCTGCACCAAAGACAAATTCCTTGTGTGTGCAATCCCCTTTGGCCAATAAAGAATTCTATTCTATTCTAAACTGGGGATAGAATTTCCCCCCTCCACTTGAAAATAAAACTCTTGTGCCTTGTTCTAATACATATTGGCTCCATTCCAGAATCCACTGAGTTTCGTGACCCGTCAAAACCGCGTTCCACAAAAGCGCGGTCGACGAAATCGCATATGTGACGTCATCACAACGCGACGAAAAATATCGAAAAATTGCAATAAAAATTAAATTACAGCAAGCCGATTCACATAAAGGTAAGGGTTAGGTTAAGGGTTAGGGTTAGGTTAAGGGTTAGGGTTAGAGCATTAGCGTTACGTTTAGCGTTAGGTTAAGGGTTAGCGTTAGGTTTTTCGTTACGTTACGGGTTAGGTTTAGGGTTAGGTTAAGGGTTAGGTTTAGGGTTAGGTTTAGGGTTAGGTTTGGGGGGGTTAGGGTAAGGTTTTCGCTTTATTTTTACATTTTTCGATCTTTTTCGTCGCGCTGTGATGACGTCACAGACGCGCTTTTGTCGACCGCGATTTTGTCGTCCACGGTTTTGTGGTAGAACCCTGAGTTTACATGAGATATTTTTCTTGTTTTAAAATTCAATTCTCATGTTAAAGATCACCGAGGGATACCAAACTCCATTTATTTAACTAACTTTCCTAAACCACTAGCATTGGTTGTATCTTATCAGAAATCAACAAGCTAAATAAGTATTTGACGGTGGGAAAAATTATCTTGGTTCCTCCTCCTTTTCATAATCAAAGTTATTGAGTAACCTCAAGTTTCAGGTGACGAGGCATCTGAGGAAGTTGCTTCCTTCTTAGCACATCAAGTTTTATCAAACCCGCTCCATAAGGCTTTCAGCCCTCTAAATGGTTTGTTCTTAATGCTTTTCCAAATTGAAGAGGCGCACATGCTTAATCATGTCGCTTCTTCCGCGCTTATGTCCGAAACCAATGATACTCATTCCAAGTATACTAACATTATCTAGTTCACTCTTTTTTATTATAATCTCGCGCGTAGATTTTTATGAGCTTCCTCTTTTGCTATCACGCTCTCTGCTCGCTTGATTCAGAGCATCATTACTGTGGATGATTCTGGGCATCAGATTTCTAAATGGCCACTGACTGCATAAAAACAGGTTCAGGAGAGGGTGGCAAGGATGAAAAATGGATTTGAGAATGTGCCCTACCAAGATAAACTATAGGAACTGGAAATGTTGACTATGGACAAAAGAAGAATGAGGGGAAAGGGTACAAAGGTGATCAGGAAGTATTTTCTGTTGCCACAGAAACCAGGATCAGAAAGGATGGGTATGTATGCAACTATTGTAGCTAGATTTTGTTTCAACATAAGCAAAAAACTTCCTGATTGTGAAATCTGCCCAACTGTGAAATAATTTACTCGCATAGATATTGCAATGGTTTAAAAATATCTGGAAAATCACCCGTCTTTTTGACCTCCTCCAATTCTATGATTTTGAGAGTCTTCAACCCCCTGAAGAATTCTTTTCACGCTGGCAACCACTTTGGTAACCTTAAAGCATGTCTAACTGCCTAGTCCTTTGACAGTTGCTTTGGAAACTATTGGTAAACTTACTTTCCACTGGACTTTAAAAATTGAAATAGGTTTACCAATTCACAGGATTAAGGCCATAATTCATAAGATTAAGGGCATTTTAACAAAGAGCTTTCCAACAAATTCCGTTCCATTTCTCTATGCATGTTTTGAAACAAAATATTTCTTGCGATTTATTTATTAGGGTAGAATTTGTTACGAAGTAACTAATCATTTGATCTGTATCCAAATAATTATGTCTTGTTTTTTTTCTGTTGGGTTCATGGCTGTGAATAAATGGGGAATAACATCCCTGGGGGTTGGGGGAATACAGTCATACAATTGCAAGATTTTGCAGAATAGTTATCTGTGGTTTGGGGAAGCAGTAACCCAAACAACTTTCACTTGGACTATGGTTCAAAAAGAAAAAAAAAACTCTGTCAACCAGTCTTACCACTTTAGAAAACTTATCAATGCCAGTTTAGAAATCAAATCTCAGCTGGTTGAGCATTGCTGTCATCAACCAATAACTGCTTCTCAGAATGTCAAACATATGTTCCAGCTATCTCTCAATATTTCATGCCTTATCATTTGCTAACTAATTAAGGTTTGGCCCTTGCTGTTGAAAAATGAAAGAGCCAGATATTTTTGAACAATGGACCCTCAAAGGAGTGTCTGCCTTTTTAGGGAGACTGTGTTTAAAAGATGTCATGGAAAGGAACAAGTTTTACCAGACAAGACGGAAGCTGACCTAAAAGTGGATTTTAAAATCTTAGGCTACAAGAATGATATGACAAAAATATATTTATGCTAAATATATAGATGAAACTGGTTGATGTCTTCATAATTAAAAGGGACGTAAGGTTGACTCAGCCTTCCATCCTTCTGAGGTGGGTAAAATGAGGACCCAGATTGTTGGGGGACCAATATGCTGACTCTGTAAACCGGTTAGAGAGGGATGTAAAAGCACTGTGAAGTGGTATATGTCTATTGCTATGTACACATAACAAAACAAATTATACAGCGAGCTAGATAATTTAGCTAAATTGGATTTACAAGCATGGCTACTTTGCTAAGGAGCAAAAAAGAAATGAAAAGAAATCAAGTTCTAGGGCATTAGAGCCAAGGTGGCACAGTGGTTAAAAGCAGCACTGCAGGCTACTGCTAGATCAGCAGGTCAGCGGTTCAAATCTCACCGGCTCAGGGTTGACTCAGCCTTCCATCCTTCCGAGGTGGGTAAAATGAGGACCCAGATTGTTGGGGGCAATATGCTGACTCTCTGTAAACCGCTTAGAGAGGCCTGAAAGGCCTATGAAGCGGTATATAAGTCTACTGCTATTGCTACTGCTATTTGAAGGGATGAAAGTTCAAGATTGTTAAAAAGCATATCAAATTGGTTGATTCGATCAAGGTCAAAACAGGCATAGCGTTATCTCTGGTAACCGTTAATGAACCTTTGCTGATTATGACTGTCCCTACTAAAAGTATTTATACTCCCCCAGAGATCCGGACCCTCCCCATTCTCGCGGCCTTCCGAAAGGCTACTAAAACCTGGCTATTCCGGCAGGCCTGGGGCTGTTGACCTCATGAATGAGGTCCAGCCGCACCTAGATTGAGTGTATGATGTGTTTCTTTTAACCTGCTTTTCTTCTTTATTTTTAACGTTTTTATTCTTTTAGAGATGTATTGCTGTAAGCCGCCCGGAGACCTCCGAGATTGGGCGGCATATAAATTCATTAAATTTGAATTTGATACTATTTGTGAAGAAAGAGAAAGTCACTTTCTCCCCCTTTACCGTAATCTTTTTCCTCTTTTCTCTGCACTTTCTATCCCCCCCACCCAATTTGCACTAGTTTTTATCTCTTCAATTGCCATGTTTAATAAAAATTACTACATAGAAACGAAAGAGCCGGAGATTCGTATCTACCTGGTATCCGATTGAGAGTTACCCAAAAGTGTTCATCGGGACTGTAAGTGTCTTTGGACCATTGGAGCAAATCAATGGCCCTGGAGTCATTGAAAAGGAACTCCACAAAGGGCCTCGTGAGAGCAATATAGGCAGACCCGAAGTAGATAGTGAGGTTGTGGGGAGGTGGCGGTTTGGGGGTCCCAGTCCTTTGCATGTAGGAAGCTTGCTTGCCTATGTGCTCCTTGTATACAAATCTGGTCCTTGAAGTTATGGGGGGTGGAGGGAGGACGCCAGGGGTGATATTCTTCCCTTTGAACTTTTTCAGGTGCTGGACAATCTCCTTGTTGGTTTTGAGTGGGAAATCTTGGCCACACATGTTGAGGACGTATTTCCAGCCGGGGTATCTCAGCAGGTCCTGCATGCAGTTCAAATCAGCCTGAAGCCTGGAGATGCCAGCGTAAACCACAGGCTCCGCTTTGGAAACCAGGAAGGCATTGGGGAAGCACTCCAGGATTTTCTCCACTTCTTGCTTGTACCTAGCGGGCACTTTCTCATCCACGTGGATGCAGTAGATATTGTGGGGGGCGTAAACAGCCCTGAAGAGCCGCTCGAAGGTGGCCAGCTCTTTGTGGAGGGTGAAGACGTAAGCCAAGGGGAAAGCCGCCGCTTCGGCAGAGACGACCCGGGTCACATAGTGACTCCCCGTCACGTAGTCTTGGCAGGAAGCGGCTCTGCCCAAGGACGTCCGGAGATAGTTCCCCCACACCAAGGTTTTCTGCCCCCGAGCCAGAGCCCCGCAGGCGCGCCGGAGGAAATTGCTCTCCTGGAGACGAGGCAGCCGGGGAAACCGAGGCGGCGGCGGCGTGTGTTTGGAAACCGGCGGAGGTTGCCCGAGGAACAGGAGCAGGAGCGCCGAAAGACCGCTCAGCCCGAAGACCGCGAAGACGTAAGGAGGCTTCCCAGACCGCATAGTCTCTCCCGGGGACGGGCGACGAGCCCCGGTGGAAGAGACGGACCCTAAAGCCCGGTGCGGCCGAGGGTCCTTCCGCGGACGCCCAAGCGATGCATTCAGCCCACCAGGTGCTCGCGACTCGGTTTTCCAAAGCTCGCCTTCTTTTACGGTGATGGTGATTTGCTCGGCCGGTTGCTCAGCAAAGCGCTCCGGCCGGGCTCAGAGCGCGCGGCGCCGGGGATCTACGGCTACCTAACAGCGACCCGCATCTGCGTCTCTTCCAAGGCTGCCCTTCTCCAGACCTCGGCCGTTTTCCCTGGAAAGCCACGCCCCTGGGAAAAAAACGGAGCTCATTTGCATATCCAAAGGGACGCCGATTGGCTGGGGCCGGCGCGCCCCGCTTTTCCACCGAACGGGGCGGAGTCGGAGGCGGGGTCAGCAGGTAGAGCGGTCCCACGGCCGTTTCTCGGCACAGGTTGGACCTCGGCTCCGTTGAGACCGTTGCGCTGCTGAAGCTGGCCGCTTTGGCTTCCCGCCCAGACGGGGGAATTTCAGTCTCGAACTAGTCCAGCTTTGTCTTTGAACTAGTTCAAAGAGCGTCTGAATGGACCAGTGGTGGGTTTCAAAAAATTTTTAGAACCTCTTCTGTAGGTGTGGCTTGCTTTGTGGGGGTGGCTTGCCAGCCATGTGACTGGGTGGGCGTGGCCAACTTGTAAAATGTGGTGAGACTCACTTAACAACGCTCTTGTTTAGCAACCAAAATGTTGGCTCAGAATCTCTGGCATTTGAAGCAGGCAAGTCTTAAAGCTGTCAAGTTACAAGATCCTTGCATCCCTAACCCTTTAGAAAAAAAAACCCCAGGGGTGTTCAACGTTGACAGCTTTAAGACTTGTGGACTTCAACTCCCAGAATTCCTCCTCCAGTCATGTTGGCTCAGGAACTCTGGCATTGAAGCGTGCAAGTCTTAAAGCTGTCTAGTTACAAGATCCTTGCATCCCTAAACCTCTAGAAAAAAAAAAAACCCAGGGGTGTTCAAACTTGACAGCTTTAAGACTTGTGGACTTCAACTCCCAGAATTCCTCCTCCAGTCATGTTGGCTCAGGAACTCTGGCATTGAAGTGTGCAAGTCTTAAAGCTGTCAGGTTACAAGACCCTTGCACCCCTAACCCTTTAGAAAAAAAACCCCAGGGGTGTTCAATGTTGACAGCTTTAAGACTTGTGGACTTCAACTCCCAGAATTCCTCCTCCAGTCACGTTGGCTCAGGAACTCTGGCATTGAAGTGTGCAAGTCTTAAAGCTGTCAAGTTACAAGACCCTTGCACCCCTAACCCTTTAGAAAAAAAAACCCCAGGGGTGTTCAAACTTGACAGCTTTAAGACTTGTGGACTTCAACTCCCAGAATTCCTCCTCTCGCTCTTCATCTTGATGATGTACGGACGGGTGGGGGGGAGGGAGCTGGAACCGGTTCTAAACAGCACTGTGGATTTGTGGAACCTCTTCTATAGAAGAGGTTAGAACTGGCAGGAACCCACCTCTGGAATGGACCCACGAATGGGATTGACCCTGGCCAGGGGGCGTGTTTGGGCAGCGAAGAAGATGGCGCGTTGTGCTGTCTGCTCCTCCCTCCAGACTTAGATTAGAGCCGAGGTGGCGCAGTGGGTAGAGTGCAGTACTGCAGGCCACTTCAGCTGACTGCTAGTTCAGCAGTTCGGCTGTTCAAATCTCACCGGCTCAGGGTTGACTCAGCCTTCCATCCTTCCGAGGTGGGTAAAATGAGGACCCGGATTGTTGTTGAGGGCGATATGCTGACTCTGTAAACCGCTTAGAGAGGGCTGAAAGCTCTATGAAGCGGTATATAAGTCTAACTGCTATTGCTATTAACTTTATTTATTTATTTATTTATTTATTTATTTATTTATTTATTTATTTGTCTAACATGTACAAGGTAACAAGTATAAATATGAACAGAAACCTGAACAAAGCAAGTAAATGCAAATAAATGGGGACAGTAGGGCAGGGATGGTGGGCACGCTGGCGCGCTTATGCATGCCCGCTTTAAGGACCTCTTAAGAATGGGGTGAGGTCCATGGTAGACAGTTGGAGATTGAAGCTGTGAGGGTTTGAGACTGTAACAATGGAGTCAGGTAGAGCGTTACAGGCATTGACCGCTCTGTTGCTGAAGTCCTATTTTCTGCAATTGAATTTGGAGCGGTTTACCTTGAGTTTTGTATCAATTATTTTGCCCGTGTATTATTTGCCCATTGTAGGAAGTTATCACCCAGCCCTCTCCCAGAAAAATGAAATATCCTAGAAAATATTGAAAAGGCAGAATATTTCTCTGGATGTGAAAAGAAAGGAACATGTTTTAAAAGACAGAATAGCTGCCTGTAGCTTCCTGCCCATCCCCACTTTGTCAATGGGCCATTAAGAAGGCCAAGGTAGTCCACTTTACATAATAAAGGCTTCTCCACTTCAGCTCCAAGGGGGATGGGATTAAGGCATGACAATATTGGCCCTTTACCCAACTTGCCACATGGTATCTGAGAACTCAACTAAACCTGGATTCAGAATGCAGCCTAGAGAGTTGCCCCTGCATGGCCCCATGGGAGTCTGACAACCAATCAGAATACATTTCTCACACAGGAACAGGAAACAGAGAGATAGGACTGAACAGGTTATAAAAAGCCTAGCAAGCCCCTCCCTCAGCCCTTCTCTTCTTCTCCACCAACATTGAAGCATGTGATCCCCTTTTCTGTTCAGGACTCAAGCCATGTGGTCCTGTCCACCATTAAAACCATCTTTCCAAGCAGCCTCCATGTCTCCAGTGTCTTTTTGCCCCACTTGGAGCCGAACCCAGAAGGACATTTCTTTCATCACCGTGCTGGAGCTGAAGTAGTTGTTATCAGGTAGGACATTGCAACAGACAATTTTGTGCACTATGCTTAGGTCAGCCCGTAGGCGGCGCTGTTCCAGGTTGTCCAAGCCCAAAATTTTGAGCCTGGTGGTGGGATAAGGGATTGTGAGTAGAGGAGTGGAGTACCCTTCTCATGATGTACGCACTGTACATCAAAGGATTGCCACCTCCAAGATGCGTTATAAAATAAATAAATTCAAAACGAGGCACATACCCTCGTATCGCTTGCTACATTTTAAAAATTTATACCAGTTGACTTTGTTGGGTATGGGAAACTAAATTAAGGGATGTTAAGGGAAGGAGGATCCAAGTTTATTTGGAAGGCGGTTTGAGGAAGAGAAACATGCCACGGAGAGAAGAAAGAAAAATTTAAAAGCACTGCCCACAGGCAGATACCTGAGATGGACTTAATTCAGCCGCCAATAAAACAACTTGAAAAAGAACTGAAGGAGGAATGGGATTAAACATGCTGGGGGAAAATAAGTGAAAAGACTTTGGTGGCCTGAGCAAGTGAAGAAACCGTTTAAGGAAAGGTCACATCAAATAGACTCAGCTCAGTTAGCCAGCGAAGCTTATGGTAATTCTCTACAGATTATAGGTAATGATATATAGGCCGCAGACCATGTTCTAGAGATAAGCCTTAAAAGAATCTCTCTAAAATTAAGGCTGAGGTGGCCGATCTTGTGTATGGGATCACAACAGGCGAAACAATTTAAGGATTAAAGTAGCATTAGAGGAAAGTGACATAACCAGTTGGACTTTTTTAAAAACCTTATTTCTAAGATTAAGGATCTGAGCGCTGATTTGAAAGCAATAAAGTAAATTGAACGTGATCACAGATTAACTGCCGTAGGAATATGCTGAAAACTAGATATATTTTGTCCGGATTGTTGATTCAAACTGTAGAAAGTTAGCACCCACCCCCTCCTAGAAGAATGAAATATTTTGAGAAATATAAAAAAGGCAGAATATTATATTTCCCAAAAAGAGAAATGGAGAAACATGTTTTTTTTTAAAAAAAGCAAACTCCACTTTCTTAATAGCCCCAGCAGATATTTTGTGCCCATTGGGGAAAACTGGGCCAGTCTATAAGTATAATCTTTATTGTCATTGTACTTAAATACAACCTATTTTGTTGTATAATGACAATAAAGATTATACTTATATCAGTGGTGGGTTTCAAAAATTTTTGGAACCTCTTCTGTAGGTGTGGCTTGCTTTCCGGGTCCACTGGTGGAACCTCTTCTAACCTGTTCGGTAGATTTGACGAACCGGTTCTACCGAACTGGTGCGAACTGGTAGGAACCCACCTCTGACTTATATAGATCAACAACAGCTAGGTTGAATGATAGCTATTTTGACAAGCAGTTTTACTAAGAGGATCTAATAATTAAGGGAAGTAGCCATTTTCCCCCCAAAACTGATGAAGATTTCAAGTTTGAAAAGATTCTAAAAGATTGGCTAGGTAAATATATATTTATAGATGGGAAATTTGATCACAAAACATTAGTTCCAGCATCCATATATGATCCTATTTAGGGTCAGGTTGAATATCTAAAAAATATTAATAGGGGAAAAAACACAAGAATTGTATAATTGTAGGGGACTGATACATTAAAACCTCAGACCAGAATGTTTAAAAGATTTCAGAATTGAGTGCATAACTTTGGATGTGTAGATTCATGGGCAATAGTGAATCCTGCAACAAATGGACATATGATACTTTTTATTTAGGTAGACATAAAAATTCCATCTAGGATAGACTAAATAAGGATATCTAAAACATTTTCATTCTTTTTGCAACAAATTGTAATATTGTACCAAAACTTAGTGATTCTTAGCTTCCAATTGGATGGGACTACATAATTTTATTTCAATTGGCATTTTAATCCTATATTATTATTCAGTGAAGCAACAAAGCAAGATTAGGTCAAGTTTGAGGGAAAAAAATTCCAAGCAAATAATATAAATGGGATAACAATAACAATAAATACCACTACTAAAGAAAAGTTTATTTATACATCCAGGGAATAAAGGAATTTATAAAGAATGATTTATTTATAGCACCAATAAAGTAAAGAATTTATTATCTATTTAATTTTAGCATTTAAAATAAAATTGTCCCAAATTGGAATGTAACAATTGGTATGTGTATTAATAACATCTCCAATTTTTACATTAAAAAAAAACGAAGTTAAAATAATGAATCAGCAAAGGCAGGAACAACAATTCTATCCAGTTTTAATAGTTTATACAATTTATTTTTAAAGCAGTGAATGTTTAGATATATTGTAAATTTGTATGTGAGTAATGCTTCTTTCTTTACTTATTTTTTAGGTTTTTTTTTTTTTTGTATTTTCAATATCATTTTTCTCTGTGCATCATGGATTTATGATGTTGACTTACTTGATAATGTTTGCCGATCATACTTTTAAGAAAAGGTTAAAATCCATTAAACTAAGTTGGTTATGCAAATAGGTGGAATAAAAGGGGCCTTCATTCTTTAGTGAATTTAAGAAGTATGCTGAGTTAAAAGAGGACAATCAGTTGTATTTTGTTACTTAAATAATTGAAATAGGTAGCTAGTAGCCATACATTTGTGTTACTAGAAAATAATAATTAGCCATCTACTGTGAATAATTAACTAATCTCACGTTGGCTTGGTTTCGATGGTGGAGGGTTGGGCAGGAATAATAGGAAAAAAATGTCCATGCTTCAGCACCTTCACTTTGAAAGAAGAGATGAACAAGATATGACAACTCATTCATTCTTTCCTCGGCCTCAGGGTTCTCCAACCTGAAACCTGCAGCTGGATTGAGTCTGTGATTCTTAGAATATCATCCTGCTCATAAATAAAGGAATGAGCTTCCGTTCTTGTAGTGGGTAAAACTGAATTAGCAAAAGTGATGGGTAACCTACAGAAGTGATTTTCAGCAGGTTCTGACCAGTTCTGGAGAACCGGTAGCAGAAATTTTGAGTGGTTCGGAGAACCGGTAAATACCACCTCGGACTGACCGCACCTCCATCTATTCTCTGAATCTGGGAGTTGAAGTCCACAAGTCTTAAAGCTGTCAGGTTTGTAGACCCCTAATTTTTTTCCCTAAAGGGTTAGAGGTGCAAGGATCTTGTAACTTGACAGCTTTAAGACTTGCATGCTTCAATGCCAGAGTTTCTGATTAGCTACTTGGACCGACCTGAGTACTAATTCATAATTTCATATCCGGTCACATGGGCGGCAAACCACTCCCATCTGGTCACATGGGTGGCAAGCCACTCCCACAAAGGAGGCCACACCCACAGAGTAGGTTCGAACAATTTTTGAAACCCACCACTGGTTTGGACCCAGATATAAACACACACAATTGGTATATGAGAAATTGTCTTCCAGGATAAAACTCAGAAAAAAACTGGTTCAGTCAGTCTGCACTGCCAAGGACCATGCCTTTGTGATTTCTCTGTGTATCTTTCTGATCTTTGGAAAGCATATGCTTTTGACACATGAACAAATATTTTACTTCAGTGAAACTATTTCCACACAATATCTCTTTTTCTTGGATCTGTTCCACTGCTAAGCCTGTTCTGACCCAGCCTTAGCAGAAGGAAGAAACAGACTCTTTGTCATGAAAAAACCCTCTTTATTTACTTCTTGTGAACTAATTACATTCACCCACTGAAAAGTCCAGGCAATAGTCCTTCAAGAAGTTAACTGCAGTAACAGCCCTTATCAATTCCTTGCAATAATTACCAGGCTGTGAGCTCCCAGCCAAAAGGCTGAAAATTAAGTTCCGGCAAGCAGTCTTTGTGGGATGAAGCACAATGAGCAAAATCTTCAGAAATACGAACCGTTGTCTCCTACGACAACCACTCTCTTTTCCTTCTATTTACTCCTCAGCCAGGGAGGGGCCATTCATTGTCCATATGTGCTTTGCTTACTGAGTCGTCTCCTTGTCCTCCGTTGTTCTCCTCTTCTAACTGCTCTGTGCATACGTGCATCTGGAACAGGTCCCAGCTGTTCTTCTTCCTCATTTATCTCAACCTCCAAAGGCAGCTGCCTCTCCAGTGGCTGGGAAATCTCAGACAGCCCTGGCTCTATCTCTGCATCGGATGCAGAGCATCCATCAGAGTCTTCCCCAGACTCCAGAACTGGCCCAGATTCCTCCCCAACCTTCTCATTGTCAGAGTCTGCTGCCAGCTCTGCTGGGAGCTGGTGGGCCACAACAAAGCCTTTGCTTTTGCAACTAGCAACCCTTAGCTGATATTGGCAGATTAGCTGATAATAGCAGTGAAGTTGAACCACAGCCCGGATGGGTACTTGAATAGAGGACTGCTTGGAAATTCTAGGATTGTAAGTAAAGGGGGAAGTGGGGGGAAAATCCCAACGCAATACTAAGCTGGTGACGCTTAACATTCAAAAATAGCTGCAAGCAGAAGTTGTTTATAACAAAGGCCCAGTCCAGTGGTGGGATTCAAATAATTTAACAACCGGTTCTCTGCCCTAATGACTAGGAAGGTAGGCAGGGCTTGGTGGTCATGTGACTGCGTGGGCATGGCCAATTCAACATCATTCATGTCGAAGGGTGTTTTGCCTGAGGTGTGACAATGTAACAAGGGTTAACCGGAGAGGCGGTTTCGGTAAGCAGGGCAATAAAGATGAGGCTAGAAACAACACCAGAATGTTTCCTTCCTGCCTTCCTTACAGGATTAGCCCTGTAAAGTGGAAAACAAAAACCCAAAAGGAGATGTCTTCCATTAAAACCGGTTCTCCGGACTGCTTAGGAAGTTAACAACCGGTTCTCCCCAAATAGGTACGAACCGGCTGAATCCCACCACTGGCTCAGTTCTTGGCAGACTAACAGAGCCAGGTGTTCTGGGCAGTCCCAGGTGGCCTGTGGATTTCAACTGGCTATACTTTGTGTTCCACATTAACATTTCCTCATTGGATAGGTTCACGCTTGTGTCCATTACGTTTAGGAAACTCGGCCATTGATTGGGATGAGAGAAGTTGAGGAACGGGCATTTGAATTGTAGGTATGGGAGAGAAATAACCCTACCTTAATTTTGTTTCCCTTAAGATAGAGTAGAGAGAATAGCAATAGCAATAGCACTTAGACTTATATACTGCTTCATAGGGCTTTCAGCCCTCTCTAAGCGGTTTACAGAGTCAGCATATTGCTCCCAACAACAATCCGGGTCCTCATTTTACCCACCTCGGAAGGATGGAAGGCTGAGTCAACCCTGAGCCAGTGAGATTTGAACCGCTGAACTGCAGATAACAGTCAGCTGAAGTGGCCTGCAGTACTGCACCCTAACCACTGCGCCACCTCGGCTCTTAGTAGATTTAGAAGCACTAAAGAGCATTCCTGGATCACCTCCGCCTGCTTCCTGACTTTTCCTATTTTGAAAGGCTTACAGAAAGATATGCAGCGTCAGAGCTCATACTATAATGAGCGATCTTTAGGAAAACCAGGATTGTAGGCTAGAGGCGAAGTCAAGAAATTATCCAGAATAAAGCAATCCCAAATTGCAGGGGGTGAGGGGGGAATGACATGGATACGATGTAACTAGGAACTAAGCTCATCTGAAAAAAGAGTCAGGATAGGAGGCACAACATAACAGAATGTAATAATGATGCTGTTAAAACGGAAAAGGGTTTTAACTCCGCGGGTCCGGATTTTCCAGCTGGGAGAACGTTCCCCGGCTGAGTGAATGAATTTAGGATGGAAGCAAGCTGCGTTTGAAAGCAAGTTGTCTTTATTGTTTCAGGAAGGCCAGGCCTACGGTGGTGTAGATCAGGTGGTGTAGATCAGCGTTCCTGGGTGAGCTGACAGCGACATACAGTAAGTGTACATTTTTTATACCATTTTCCTCTTTGAAGTCCTTTTGTTTTCTTTGTACTATTGTTTTACCACTTTTTGTGTGGGCCTTTGCTAATGGTCCTAATCCTGTCTTGCATTTGTTATTCCTCTGCCCTAAAGTACTTCCCCTGGAGCTGGGATGAGCCCAAGTGTCTTCTACTGTATTTCCCATTTTTACATTTCTGCCCTGAGCTAATCAGTCTTTGTTGCCACTCTGACCTTTTCCTTTGCTTAAGGGTGACTTCTTCCTGCCCTTCTTGGGTCTTTTGTATTATTTTCTTCTCTGCAGCTATTCCTAATTGTCCTGATATCCTGGTAATTATTCTCAGGAGGTTTCTTTTAGAATGTACGTTGGCTTTTGTTATTCTAGTGACTTCCAGTTTGGTTATGGGCTGTACTGGTCTACCTAATACTGTCTTGGTGAAGTTCCCTTCCCACAATGCCACCGTCATTATTTTCCCTGTGGAAAAGTTCCTTCTTCACTGCCTCTTCTGAAGGATGCCAGAGGAGATACCACCAGTTGGTGACCTCCGCTATATAACATATTTATTTATTTATTTATTTATTTATTTATTTATTTATTATTTATTTATTTATTTATTTATTTATTTATTTATTTAGTTATTTAGTTATTTAGTTATTTAGTTATTTAGTTATTTAGTTATTTAGTTATTTAGTTATTTAGTTATTTAGTTATTTAGTTATTTAGTTATTTAGTTATTTAGTTATTTAGTTATTCAGTTATTTATTTATTTAGTTAGTTAGTTAGTTAGTTATTTAGTTAGTTATTTAGTTAGTTAGTTAGTTATTTAGTTAGTTAGTTATTTAGTTATTTAGTTATTTAGTTATTTAGTTATTTAGTTATTTAGTTATTTAGTTATTTAGTTATTTAGTTATTTAGTTATTTAGTTATTTAGTTATTTAGTTATTTAGTTATTTAGTTATTTAGTTATTTAGTTATTTAGTTATTTAGTTATTTAGTTATTTAGTTATTAGACATATACCACTTCATAGGGCTTTCAGCCCTCTCTAAGCGGTTTACAGATTTTTTTTTTAGCAAATTGAGTCAGCAACTTGCCCTCACAGTCCAGGTCCTCATTTCACCCACCTTGGAAGGATGGAAGGCTGAGTCGACCTTGAGCCTGGTGAGATTTGAACCGCTGAGCTGCAGATCACAGTCAGCTGAAGTGGCCTGCAGTACTGCACCCTAACCGCTGCGCCACCTCGGCTCTTATTGTACAGATCTCGTAGTAATTAATCATTAAAGGGCCTTTTTCTTGGGCACATTGTGACTCTTTCCTCTAAACTATCCTTGTTCCTACCCAGAGAAACAATGGACATGTAGAAACAACAGAACATGTGCTTCCTCCATACTAGAGGTGGGTTCCTACCAGTTCGCACCTATTCGGTAGAACCAGTTCATCAAATCTACCGAACCAGTTAGAAGAGGTTCCACCAGTGGACCCAGAAAGCAGGCCACACCTACAGAAGAGCTTCCAAAATATTTTGAAACCCACCACTGGTCCTTGGATATGATTATTCCACACTATCATGCTCATATTTATAAAACTCAGTGCCTCTGCGAAAGGTAAGGATGACTACTGCGTTTGTGGTGCAATCAGAACATTGCGTGTGTTGAAGTTGTTTTAATGCAAACCAAAGATGCCTTTTAAAAAACAAGTTTACATCATATTCTTATGCATGCCAGTGCTGTGTGTGAGGTAATTTAAGGTGGTTCTGACAAGTGTCGTCGGCATCTTCATATCCGGTCACATGGGCGGCAAGCCACTCCCATCCTGTCACATGGGCAGCAAGCCACTCCCACAAAGGAGGCCACACCCACAGAGTAGGTTCGAACAATTTTTGAAACCCACCACTGCTCCATACCTATATAAATAAATAAACATGAATGTATCCCAAAGATTTACTGGACTTCAGTATTCGTTGAACTTCATTGAACAGATTAATTGAACTTCATTGAACACACATATCCCTTCCCCACTTTTCCCAGGCAACATGATTGCTGGTTATCATGCTGGCGAAGAGATTATGAGAGACCTTTAGCATTCAACCTCTAGAAGCAGATAAGGCAGATATATATATATATAGAACGATTAATTTTAACAGGAAATGTTTCTTCGTCAATAAATAACAGTTGTGAGAACCCGAGGTTCGAAGCATGGCTTTAGTTCTTGGTTTCCTTCTGCCCCCATTCCCGGTTCAAAAGACTGGATCCTATTTGTGCAAATAGCAATAGCAATAGCAATAGTTAGACTTATATACCGCTTCATAGGGCTTTCAGCCCTCTCTAAGCGGTTTAGAGTCAGCATATTGCCCCCAACAATCCGGGTCCTCATTTTACCCACCTCGGAAGGATGGAAGGCTGAGTCAACCCTGAGCCTGATGAGATTTGAACAGCCGAACTGCTGAACTGCAGTCAGCTGAAGTAGCCTGCAGTGCTGCATTTAACCACTGCGCCACCTCGGCTCTTCATAGCAAGCATAGCAAGCATGGAGGAGAGCATGTGCTCATATTCAGACTGGGGGAGTGGAGAGGGAAAAGGGATCTTGCTCTTTCTCCCCATGCTGTGACTTTGCTCTAGCATAGCTCAGCACTTACCTGCTGCCTAAGATTAAAAAGAAAAAAAGTAGAATTGGCAGATCAGAACATGAAAGTTGCCTGGCTAACTTACCTCCAAATCAAAACTAAATACAATAAAGATACTAAATTTCATGACATCGAAACAGAACCACACGAATTGGATAAAATTATTCAAAGCTCAGATAGAAAGATGATAGGGAGAATATATAAATTCCTCCTGAAGTATAAAATGGGAGAGGAAATTGTGAAAGAACAAATGACAAAATGGGCACAGAACTTTGGCTATAATATTGAATTAGACAAATGGAAAAAATTTGGGGGAATAAATTTAAAAATGACACTATCAGTTGCATACAAGGAAAACCAGTACAAAATGTTTTACAGATGGCACCTGGCACCAACAAGGTTAGCTAAAATCTTAACAAATGCCTCCCCAAAATGTTGGAAATACGAATCAATACATGGAACATATTACCATTTACGGTGGACATGTGAAAAGGCTAAATTTTTTTGGAAAAGGATCAAAAATTGGCTGGAGGCAATAACAGGGGTTAAAATATAATGGAAACCTGAAGTTTTTTTTTATTAGGAATTATGTCTGCGAAATACAAAAAAGAAATCCAGTATTTAATACTACATATAATGACAGCAGCAAGGATTGCCTTTGCCCAGAAATGGAAAAACAAATTAATCCCAAGCGAAGCTGAAATAATAAGAAAGATTATGGACTGTGCCGAAATGGACAAACTAACTAAAGAAATCCAGGGAAAGGAAGAATCAGAATTCTACCAGATATGGGATAAATGGTATAGGTGGATGGAGGAAAGAAACAAAAATCAATGAAGGAATATAACAAAACTCAAAAAATAATAGTTATGGATAAAGTAAGAGGGTTAAGAATGATGAAATACAAATGAAATACAATAGAAGGGGAAATAATATAAGATGAGCGATGTCGATTGATGATTGCTATTATAAAGAACAGGAAGTTCCTGTTCGTGTTGTATTGTGTAAATGTGGTGTGCGTCTAATTTTTGTGTGTGTGTATTTTACATGTTTGTTAATAAAAATCTTTAAAAAAATAAAATAAATAAAATACAAAGGTAGAGGAATTTGGAGTTTGTATGGTTCACGGAACACCATTTATTCTATTTCTGTGTATTTATTTAAAGGACTCTGTGTGGTCAGACAGGCAAATATATCGTTAAAACAATTTGAACTATGAAACATTATCATAAAACAATAAAAATAATCTGGCTCTGCTTGGGAACCCCCCCTCCCCCCCCCCCAAGCCAGCTCCTATCATGCCATTCTACCTGTTCTTTTCTGTCCCAGCCCTTGGGCAAAAAGCCAGGTCTTGATGGCCTTCTGAAAGGCTGAAAAGGTAAATTGCTGAGCAGGTGGAGAGGGTATTCCATAAGATAAAGGTATTCATGGGTTCAATACTGAGTCATAGATCAACACTGAGACCAATGGGTGGCAGGATTGCAGGGAAAGGATCTGGAGCATACCTGCCCTATATAATCTGGTGGGGTGGGCAGATATACTTAGGGAAAGGTGGTCCCACAAATAATCAGGGTCTACGCCAGTGGTGGGTTTCAACATTTTTTAGAACCTCTTCTGTAGGTGTGGCCTGCTTTGTGGGAGTTGCTTGCTGGCCATGTGACTGGGTGGGAGTGGCTTGCTGGCCATGTGACCAGGTGGGAGTGGCTTGCCAGCCATGTGAGTGGGTGGGCGTGGCCAAGTTGTAAAATGTGGTGAAACTCACTTAACAGCGCTCTTGCTTAACAACCAAAATGTTGGCTCAGGAACTCTGGCATTTGAAGCACGCAAGTCTTAAAGCTGTCACGTTACAAGACCCTTGCACCCCTAACCCTTTAGAAAAAAAAACCCACAAGTGTGTTCAAAGTTGACAGCTTTAAGACTTGTGGACTTCAACTCCCAGAATTCCTCCTCTCGCTCTTCATCTTGATGATGTGCGGACGGGTGGGGGTGGAGAGGGAGCTGGAACCGGTTCTAAACGGCACTTTAGATTTGTGGAACCTCTTCTATAAAAGAGGTTAGAACTGGCAGGAACCCAACCCTGGTCTATGCCATGTAGGGCTTTAAAAACCCCAGAAGAAAACGGGGAGCCACTGCAGCTTGACCAACAGAGATACAATTGGGCAAGCAGAGGAACACCCAATACTGTGCACACTGCTGTATTCTGGACCAGTTGTAGCTTCTGAGTGGTCTTCAAGGGCAGCCCCACGTAAAACACATTGCAGTAACCCAAAGAGGAAGTGACAAAAGGCCTAAGTGATAATTAGCAATGTCTCCCGGTCCAAAATAAAGAATGCAATGGGTGCGTAAGATCAGTGGTGAGATTCAAATAATTTACCAACCAGTTCTCTGCCCTAATGACCAGCTGGGTAGGCGGGACTCGGTGGTCATGTGATCATGTGGGCGTGGTCAAGTCAATGTCACTCAGGTCAATGGGCACTTCGCCTTAGTTGTTACAATGGTAATAAGGGTTAACCGGAGAGGCAGTTTCTGTAAGCAGGGCAATAAAGATTAGGCTAGAAACAACACCAGAATGTTTCCTTCCTGCCTTCCTTACAGGATTAGCCCTGTAAAGTGGGAAAAAACAAAAGATTTCTTCCAAAAAGCAGTTCTCCGAACTGGTTAGAAAGTTACCAACCGGTTCTCCCGAATAGGTGCGAACTGGCTGAATCCCACCACTGCATAAGATGGATCCATGGCAGCCACTTGCTAATCAAGCAGGAGGTATGATTCCAGGACTGGAGAAGCTTCTTGGATGAGAAGCAAAATCTCTTGAAGAGAGGGGGAAACCCCCAAGAAAGCCCAACTGCCTTTTGAAAAAGCACCTTCAGGACAAGCATGATCTGCATGATTGAGAATCTCCATAGAGACTTATGAATGCAGGAGGACTCCTAAACTGCACAACACCCCAGTCTGGGGAATTGCGTCTCTGTTCAGAGTCAACAATGACAAATTACCATTATCATGGAGAGCCAAAACCCAGAGCTACCCCATCTTGCCATGGTTGAAGTGAAGTTGGTTCCTTTCCATCCAGACCCTCACAGCCTCCAGGCCAGTGGTGGGATTCAACCAGTTTGAGTGGGTCAGGCAAACCGGTAGTAAAAATTCTGGCTGGCCCCGCTTCTCCCTGCCTACTCTACCTCACCCACCCACCCAGCCACATGCCCACCAGTGGTGGGATTGAAATAATTTAACAACCGGTTCTCTACCCTAATGACCAGCTGGGTAGGTAGGGCTCAGTGGTCATGTGACTGGATGGGCGTGGCCAGCTCAACGTCACTCACGTCGATGGGCGCTTCACCTTAGCTGTGACAATGTACTAAGGGTTAACCGGAGAGGCAGTTTCTGTAAGCAGGTCAATAAATATTAGACTAGAAACAACACCAGAATGTCTCCTTCCTGCCTTCCTTACAGGATTAGCCCTGTAAAGTGGGAAAAAACAAAAGGAGATTTCTTCCAACAACCGGTTCTCCGAACTGCTTGGAAAGTTAACAACCGGTTCTCCCGGATAGGTGCGAGCTGGCTGAATCCCACCACTGATGCCCACCCAGCCATGCCCACGTCCACCCAGTAATATGACCACCAAGCCATGCCCACCAAGCCACGCCCACAGAACTGGTAGTAAAAAAATTTTGAATCCAGCCACTGCTCCAGGCACTTAGTCAGCATTGCAACCAAATAATCTGCTCCATCAGGGGTGGAGAAAACTTACTGTTGATACCGATGATATCGCATCTTGAGTCATGAACTGACCTCACCCAGCAGTTTCAGGTAGATGTTAAGAAGCAGAGGTATAACTCCTTGCTACCTTTCTTGCTCTTTCAAGAAAGCAGCTCAAAACTCTTGTCAGGTTGAACTTCTGGAGCCCAGAAGAGTAATACTAATTTTTTAAAAAAATCCTTATAAACTAAAGGACGATTGTCTGACTAACCCATCCAAAAAGACCTTCAAGAGAAAGGTCTGTTTTAAAATGGATAAGGATAACAATGATTTTATGTATACTTGATAGAGGATTGTTGATATAATGTATAACCCTAAGAATATATTATAAAGATATCTTGTTGTTGATAAATAATTTTAATAAGGAAGTAATTAAAAATTGGTATATATATGAAGTGACTATTTAGAATACCTTGTTGAAAAATGAAGAAACAACATCTTTGAATGTATGATGTACAAGGACAATAATGAACATAAGCATACTCGATAGATGATTGGTGGAATTATACATAATTGAAAACAGTGATCTACAATAATAGCAATAGCAGTTAGACTTATATACCGCTTCATAGGGCTTTCAGCCCTCTCTAAGCGGTTTACAGAGAGTCAGCATATTGCCCCCAACAATCTGGGTCCTCATTTTACCCACCTCGGAAGGATGGAAGGCTGAGTCAACCCTGAGCCGGTGAGCCGGTGAGATTTGAACCGCTGAACTGCTGATCTAGCAGTAGCCTGCAGTGCTGCATTTAACCACTGCGCCACCTCGGCTCTTTACAAATATAAATGGTTGGTAAATCTCTTGCATATTGGGATCTGTGATTATATAAAGGTACATTGTTATTAAACAGACAATCAAGAATGTAAGGGAATTAGGTTTATTGAAAAAAAATATTAAGCGTAATTGAATATACGTTGTACCATGAAAGTGAGGTATTTCGTTATATTAGATGAAAAATCTGTGATTGTAAATGTAATTGAGAATATGGATGCAAAAACACTTGTAACCAAACGACATGCTGTATGTAATGGATGAGAATTTTTTTAATATTGTTTTTTATTAATTTTTATGTTTAAAAATAAATAAAAAACAGATTGCAAAAAAAAAGAAGAGAAAAGAGACATCAAATCTTGTGGGTGATTGGTATTTGGGTTTCCTTTACCCCCCCCCCCAAAAAAAACACCAAAAAAGATATTTAAGGAATTTTTAGGTATTTAATCTTTGAGAAAGTTTAATTCATTAATTGTAACGTAAGAGCTATTTTGTTCTATTCTATTCTTGTAAGCTTGTACACGGGAAGAAAAATCTGTTTTGGACTGGGTTATTTATGCAATCAGGCGATAAGGACTTTGTGCGTTTCTGGCTACTAATCAAGGAAGAGCTAAGAAAACATCAGTCTAAGGTTTTTTTTCATCATCAAATGGTATGCTTTGTACTAGTGGTGGGATTCAATTTTTTTTTACTACCAGTTCTGTGGACGTGGATTTGTGGGAGTGGCAGGGGAAGGATACTGCAAAATCCCCATTCCCTCCCCACCCCACTAACCTGCTTTCCAGTTCCGTTCTCCTGTTCAGGGCGACAAAAGACGATCAGCTGGGAGGCAGCAGGGGCGGGGCCAGCCTATTTGCCAGTTCTCTGAACTACTCAAAATTTCCGCTACCGGTTTTCCAGAATCTGTCAGAAGTGGCTGAATACCACCTCTGCTTTAGTGGTGAGTTTCAAAAATTGTTCAAACCTACTCTGTGGGTGTGGCCTCCTTTGTGGGAGTGGCTTGCTGCCCATGTGACCAGATGGGAGTGGCTTGCCGCCCATGTGACCGGATATGAAGATGCCGACGACACTTGTCAGAACCACCTTAAATTACCTCACACACAGCACTGGCATGCATAAGAATATGATGTAAACTTGTTTTTTAAAAGGCATCTTTGGTTTGCGTTAAAACAACTTCAACACACGCAATGTTCTGATTGCACCACAAACGCAGTCGTCATCCTTACCTTTCACAGAGGCACTGAGTTTTATAAATATGAGCATGATAGTGTAGAATAATCATATCCAAGGACCAGGGGTGGGTTTCAAAAACTTTTGGAACCTCTTCTGTAGGTGTGGCCTGCTTTCTGAGTCCACTGGTGGAACCTCTTCTAACCGGTTTGGTAGATTTGATGAACCGGTTCTACCAAATAGGTGCAAACTGGTAGGAACCCACCTCTGGTTTGTACGCTTGACTTGTGAGTTGCATATCCTTTCTGTGCCATGAGGGATTGGCTGACATTTGACTTCCCATAGCACTGAATATAAAAGTGGCCGTTGTTGTGGAGCAACTTTTCCTTGAACAACTTCTTGGTGGGAGAGCAAAGTTAAATAATGATATATATATATATATATATAATGATTCAATTGGATTCTGATTTCTACGTGGCAATCCTGACTTTCCTGAATATGGCAAATTAGCTCTTGTAATTCAAAACTCTTGGCATCTTGCAATGTAGGGTGAGGACTGTATTTTCTTTGTGTGCTTACTCTAGGCTTATTGTGTTACCTATGTTACGAAAGATTCAAAGGGACTTTCCTTGACAACTAAAAGCATTTTTTTATTCTTGCCATTTGTTTCACGGTTGTCTTAAGCTTCTAAATCTAAAAGGTCAGATAAGGAAATGAAAAACCAGAGTTTCCTTGTTTTAAAACAGGGCTGGACTTGACATACAGCTGGTGGCAAAGGCCTATGATTGCTTTACCCAACCTAGGTTTGTTAGGTTTCCATCTCCTATAATTTTCTTCCATCCTGGAATCAGCTTTGGTTAGGGTGCAGTACTGCAGGCCACTTCAGCTGACTGCTATCTGCAGTTCAACAGTTCAAATCTCACCGGCTGAAGGTTGATTCAGCCTTCCATCCTTCCGAGGTGGGTGAAATGAGGACCCAGACTGTGGGGGCGATATGCTGACTCTGTAAACCACTTAGAGAGGGCTGAAAGCCCTATGAAGCGGTATATAAGTCTAACTGCTATTGCTACTGCTATTGCTATTCCAGAAGCTCAACAAAGATGGTTGCTGGGCATTCTAGATCCTCAACTCTAACAAAAACTATCAGCACTGCTTTCATTGAAAGTGTTGTGGCTTCATCGATTATTAGGCACACATTTTGATTATTTGCAATAATCCTGGAAAACACGGTGGTCTTGATTTGGTTCACAATGAATTCAACTATTTTCACTGCAGATCTCCGTGAATGCAAGCCAACTCCCACATCCACTCTAACCGTATTTAGCAAATTTCACCTGTGCTTCGATGTCTGAGAATGGATTACATCTTTGTGCCAGATCGTAAACTGTAGAAAATATTATGCAAGTACTGGATTAATATTTGTCAGTTGACTTATCCAGGGATTTGGTTAAAGCTTCCTGCTCCCATTGCTTCCTGCTCTCCATGCAAATAAGGTGTGCTTTTGATTGAAAATGTTCCCTTAATTTTTTCCTGAGTGATGCTTGTTGTGTATCCTTGGTTTTCCATGCTGGCGCAATCTGGAAATGTTTCCACTTTCTAGAAACCTGAATACCTTTCTCTAATGAGGACATGGGTTTTGCACAGTACTCACAACCCACCTTCTTGTTGGATACTTCCAGTCCATCATACTTGTCCTTGAAGTGTCTGTATTGCTGCAAATTCCAGCAGTCAGGAAGTTGTGGAATTTCAATGGAGTTAAGGTGGCAGGCTGAACCAAGGTAGCCCTCAAGCCTGAACCAAATTGGGGTTTCATGATATTAAGCTCTAACTGTTCATATAGAAATTGCAAGGTTTGCTTTTAGGACATAGTGTGGTTAGACACGGGTTAGAAGGAAGTCTGCACATGAAATATGCCGAAGCGAAGCATCTATTTCAGCCCATTTGCTGGCTTGGCTGTAAATCTGTTTGGTAGACACATATTGTTAGTTCCTCAAAATACATGCTATGTCTGTCCGTTGGCTGACTTATGTATTATGACATCCTGTAAACATAATATTGCTGTAACTCAAGGGCAAATCTTGAGGGGTGTTTCCAAAACTAACAAATGGCTTTAGCTGAAAGCGATAAACTATATAAGGAATTTCCTGACTTTCACTCATTGTTCAGGCCATTCTTTCTGAACCTGCGCAATAAACATTTCCTTCTCTGAAGAGCTGGCTTTTGTGTCCCGTCTTTTCTACAACAGAGTCGATGGACTTGCTGCTTTCTCCGACCTCAAGTGGTGGTAGTGGTCATGCTGGTGGCACTTGTGGTGCTTGTGGTGCTTGTGCTGGTGGTGCTTGTGGTGCTGGTGCTGGTGGTGCTGGCAGTGCTGGTGCTGGTGCTAGTAACTGTTGTGGATCAGCTGATTCCTCAACTCTTGGTTTTTGGGAGAAGAAAGCAGTCATACTCTGTTGCCTCTTCTTCATTATGCTAAGTCAGTGTTTCCCAACCTTGGCAACTTGAAGATGTCCGGACTTCAACTCCCAGAATTCCCCAGCCAGCATTCGCTGGCTGGGGAATTCTGGGAGTTGAAGTCCGGACATCTTCAAGTTGCCAAGGTTGAGAAACACTGTGCTAAGTAATACTAACTGCCTGCCAAAGAAATAAAACAATATTGGACTCAATTGTGGTTGTAAGCTGAGGACTACAGGTAACAGAAGGGACCTCTGCTTTCAACCAACAATGTACAGTCTTTTCAGGAAGGATGAGAAACAGGAAAGATATAAACAAACAGGAAAGATATAGTCTTTCATCCAAGAAGATAGTTCAAGAATGAATGTCATATTCCCAGAGCAATACAGATTTCCTTTTTCTGAAATGTAGTTCTCAGTTCCAAAAAACAGGAATATATGAATTAGGTTCAGTAGTTAGGTCAGTCCAAGTAGCTATTCAAAAGTTAGTGGTTAGAAGCAATGGTAAAGCAAGATATGGAATTAAAACCAGAAATATTTTGTTGGCTATTTGAAAGGGAGTATAATATATATTTAATTTTACACATGTTAGCAGCTGCTGGAATTGTGTTTGCACAACCGTGGAAAAACAGAGATATGAAAATGAATAAATATTACAATGTGCAGGAATAAATAAATTCACAATTAAAATCAGGAAGGCTTTGAGTACTTTTTCACGTGGGATTTGTTTTAGCAATTGCCAAGAAATTAGAAATCCAAAAGTATGAAAGAAAACACCAATTATGTAAGGAAAGGTCCCTAAAATGTATAAGGAAATATTACTAGATCATTATTAATGCGTAGATAACTGCGGGACATTACACACCCACACCCACACGAACTATGATAGTGCCAGGAAAACACCAAAAAATAAGAATCCCCCCCCAAAAAAGACTGCAAATGAAACCAGTTTTTTCCCCCTAACCCTAAGGACAGGAAAGACAAAGCCACTGGAATAAAAACCATCAAGGCATTGTGGGAAATTATAAAGGACAGTGCCAGGAAGCTCACAGAACCAGCAACCACCTCAGAATTACCTAAACAACAAGGGTGAAACACACTAAATCTGGCAAAGCTGCCTTGCACCAATCTGGCCTGCCGATAGAAAAGCAGCCACTTTGAGACACATAAACTGGTCTGAACTAGTGGTGGGTTTCAAAAATTGTTCGAACCTACTCTGTGGGTGTGGCCTCCTTTGTGGGAGTGGCTTGCTGCCCATGTGACCGGATATGAAGATGCCGACGACACTTGTCAGAACCACCTTAAATTACCTCACACACAGCACTGGCATGCATAAGCATATGATGTAAACTTGTTTTTTAAAAGGCATCTTTGGTTTGCGTTAAAACAACTTCAACACACGCAATGTTCTGATTGCACCACAAACGCAGTAGTCATCCTTACCTTTCACAGAGGCACTGAGTTTTATAAATATGAGCATGATAGTGTAGAATAATCATATCCAAGGACCAGTGGTGGGTTTCAAAAAAATTTGGAACCTCTTCTGTAGGTGTGGCCTGCTTTCCAGGTCCACTGGTGGAACCTCTTCTAACCGGTTCGGTAGATTTGATGAACCGGTTCTACCGAATAGGTGGGAACTGGTAGGAACCCACCTCTGGTCTGAACACTTAAAAGCAACATATTGCATCACAAAGAAAACATTTGGAAAAAGGAATAACGTTTTTTGTAGTAAATATATTTTATAAACAATTAAAAAATAAAAATTCCCTAAAAATATTTTTTTTAAAGATATTCTATAAATAAATAAAAAAAATCCTTAAAAACCATTGTTAAGTATTCCACCAGCAATAATTTATACTGTAACCATTTCAAACTCTTCCACACACAATAATTTAAAATGAAACCATTAAAAATATTCCATACACAATAAATTACAATAAAACAATTTAAAACAATCCTATGCACAATACATTTTAAAGTATTGAGTATAGAATTTTTAAAAATGGTTTATTTTAATTTAGTTTGGATAGAATCTATTTTTAAATAGTCTAAGACAATTTAAAAAAGGAATCCACACACAATAAATTGAAGTAAACCATTTTTACAAAATACATTAAAAAAATAAAAGAAAAAAAAACGGGTCACTTACCAGCAGGCAGAATCAGCAGCTCTCCGATGCGGGAAGTTGGCATCGGAGCGGGGGGAAAAATTGCAAAATACAGCTGTGCCATACACTTCCTTGTCACTGATACTTATTGCTGTCTTATACCTGGCCTGTATAGAGTTATAGCAGTCTCTACCTACTGGTAACATGTGGGAAAATATAACCTTGTTACTGTATATATTTGCCCATTTCTGTTTCTGATGCTTTCTTAGCCAGCGCTGCCATCTAGAGAAGAATGTAGCTACCACTTCTGAATTTAACCATATGACCCCTGGATGGCAGCAGAGAGCTCGGCGTAGACATGGCAGATAGCGTCAAAGAAATACAGGAGATATGAGCTCTTTGCTGCCATCCAGCATAGATGTGGTAGATAGCATTTTAAAAACAGACCCAGCAAAAGGGCCTCCATAACAGACAAAAAAAAGAAGAACAAATGAAGCAATGTTGTCATTCCATACATTGCAGGAATATCTTAAATTCTCAGGATGATTTTGAACCATCACAACATGCATACACACTTTAAACCCCAAAAATACACTAATGCTGAAGTTTCTCCATCCCAAGAATAAACCACTCAGACAAGTGGTGGGTTTCAATTTTTTTTTGAACCTGCTCTGTGGGTGTGGCCTCCTTTGTGGGAGTGGCTTGCCGGCTATGTGACCTGGTGGGAGTGGCTTGCCGGCCATGTGTTCTCTCTCTCTCTCTCTCCCTCCCCCTCCCTCTCTCTCCTTCCTTTTGCCTCTCTGTCCCTTTTTCCTTTTTTTTCTTTCATCTCTCTCACTTTTTCTTTCTTTCTTTCTTCCTTTCTTTCTCTTTCTCTCTCTGTGTGAGTCTCTCTCTCTCTCCTTCCTTTTGTCTCTCTGTCCCTTTTTCCTTTTTTTCTTTCATCTCTCTCACTTTTTCTTTCTTTCTTTCTTTCTTTCTTTCTTTCTTCCTTTCTTTCTCTTTCTCTCTCTGTATGAGTGTGTGTGTGTGTGTGTGTGTGTGTGTGTGTGTGTGTTTGTGTGTCAGTGGTGGTTTTCAAAACATTTTGGAACCTCTTCTGTAGGTGTGGCCTGCTTTCCGGGTCCACTGGTGGAACCTCTTCTAACCGGTTCGGTAGATTTGACGAACTGGTTCTACCGAACTGGTGCGAACTGGTAGGAACCCACCTCTGCTTCTCAGACACAAACTGAGTAATGGCATGTATGCAGTACAATGCAGTGAGACATGTGCAGATCTGCACATTGGAGAAACAAAACAACCACTTGATAAATGCATGGCACAATATAGGAGAACACAACCATCAGGTCAAGATTCAACAGTCCATCTGCATTTGAAAGGTCAATTTTTTGGAAGGCAGCAAAGTCCACATTCTGGACTGAGAGTACCATTGGTTTGAAAGTGGGGGTCAAAGAGGCCATCTACATTAAGATTGAACAGCCCGTTTTAAACTCGTGTTTCCCCCAAAATAAGACCGGGTCTTATATTAATTTATTTTCTCGTTCAATCTTATTTTTGGAGAAACACGGTAAGAGTGTTGATACACCCAATTGTTATTTAGTAGGTTATTAGTTGTAGGTTGGAGTTCTCATCCGTTAAATGTGCATTATGTCACAGAAAGCTGCTTCAATACAGTCATAACACAATCAGATTCTTGCATTTGCTGAGAAGTATATTGCAAATCAAAGAAGAATGTGGAAAATCTGCGATATTATAGCCACCAACAGATGGTGGTATTAGCTCACCATTCAGAAAAACGCAATTAGAAAACACAGCAGCTGTCAAGCGGAAAGGCAGCTAAATCTTTAAGAAAGTAAAATCATTTTCATATTCGAATTCATTAATTTTGTTGTGTAATTTCCTACAGAATTCATGATGTGCCATTCTGGTAATTGGGTGGAGGCGCGTATTAAAACATTGAACCAAAAACTGGGAAAAGTCCAGATTTAAATCACTCTTCAGCTAAAATGTTTGTAAGATTATTTTTGGTCCAGCCGGGCTCACTTCTCCATACTTTTTTTTTTACAATATAGTATTATGATCTATTTTTAGGGTTATGGAATGCTGGGGGGTGTTTTTGGCCCCATGCGCCTTATAATATGCTTCTACAATTAGATGCAACATGTATTCTGATCTCCCATCAGGGTTTATAAGAACATCCCACAGATATTACTAAAGATTCCTATGGATCATTTGTTCTTATTTATATTGCATCACAGCACTGATTTTCCTTGAGGTACCATATGTAGCTACGCCATATTGGGCAATGAAAACATAGCCATTGAGCAGTGGTGGGTTTCAAAAATTTTTAGAACCTCTTCTGTAGGTGTGGCCTGCTTTGTGGGAGTAGCTTGCCGGCCATGTGACCATGTGGGAGTGGCTTGCCAGCCACGTGACTGGGTGGGCGTGGCCAACTTGTAAAATGTGGTGAAACTCACTTAACAACGCTCTTGCTTAGCAACCAAAATGTTGGCTCAGGAACTCTGGCATTGAAGCATGCAAGTCTTAAAGCTGTCAAGTTACAAGACTCTTGCACCCCTAACCCTTTAGGGGAAAAAAACCCCAGGGGTGTTCAAACTTGACAGCTTTAAGACTTGTGGACTTCAACTCCCAGAATTCCTCCTCCAGTCATGTTGGCTCAGGAACTCTGGCTTACTCTACAGTTTCCCCCACCTGATTTTCAGTATCCATGGACAGATGTAGGTTTTGAGGGCTGTATAAAAACCTTGAGCCAGTAAACTCAGCTTGAGCCCCGATCTGTCTTCTGCTTATCCCTGCTGGAAATGGAAATGGAAACACAAAACCACAGAAATCTTTGGCAAGTGTTATTTTAACTGGGCTTATTCACGGTATAAAAGAATAGCTAGTAAGATTACTTTCTGGTTATTTGTTATGATATATGTTGAAGAGCTGCCAAATACTGTAAATCCAGATGAATGGATGCTAGATGAATTCTGCTTTACAAATTACGTATACATGGCAATCCTTTCTTGTTGGGATGATAGGAACAAAATCACCACGAAACAATTTTTCAGGGTTTTTTCTAGCCTTAAGCAGGACTAGCCACATGAGGGCACCAAAGGCTTGGAAATAGATACCTCTGTGGCGTCTCTCCCCGCCCCCCCCCCACCCAGGGAAGTTTGTTAATTTCTTTCCTACTAGATATAAAATTACATACATTACAAATCTAAGCAAGTAACCTTAGAATAAATTGCTGCTAATTAATTTGTTACTGTGAATGACAAAACCTATCTTCATGTAGGACAAGAAGCAATGGGTGGAAACTAATCAAGGAGAGAAGCAACTTAGAACTGAGGAGAAATTTTCTGACAGTTAGAACAATTAATCAGTGGAACGGTTTGCCTCCAGAAGTTGTGAATGCCCCAACACTGGAAGTTTTTAAGAAGATGTTGGCTATCCATTTGTCTCAAGTGGTGTAGGGTTTCCTGCCTAAGCAGGGGGTTGGACTAGAAGACCTCCAAGGTCCCTTCCAACTCTGTTATTCTATGTAATGGCAACCGGACTTATTTTCTTGTTGGCATGAGATGTTTCTCTGCCAATCCAAGCAGCTTCTTCAGTCTACACAAGTTGGTTAGGGGAATTTGAGTAGGAAGAAAGTCACTGGAATATGCCACTTTCTAAAAATTCTTAGGAGTATTTCCCAAACTGTCTGGCAATATGTCAATGAACTGCTGCTGGGTGACAAATAATTATTGCCTTTTTCAGAGTCAGATGGTGATACCCTGCTCCATGATACTCCATTCCATCTAGTGTCACCTGTAGATCTTCAACCCAAAAAGAACAATTATCCATCACGCTGCAGTCGTTGAACAATTCTGGCCTTTTCCAGTTTTGTTTTCTTTTTTTAAATTTCTTAGGGCAGGAGATACAGCTCAAGCTGAGGACTTGGAGCTGCAGATGATCCTGGAAAGTGTTGGCTAGAGACCCTAAAGGTTCTCCAGGCATTATCTGCCATTTTTAAAGGGGGAAATTCTTAAATCTATGGTGGGAATTTGTACAGTAAATTGAATATAAACCGGTTGAATTTATGTGTAAATTCTGTCAGAGTTTGTTGCATAAATTAAATCCGGGAAGCACACACAGATAACTGATTCAGCTGGGTTCATTAACTTCTTTATAGACATAAGAATAAATGAATAAATGTACAATACCAACAGGTGGTTCTTCCAAGTAAACACAAGGCAGGAGCATTATAGGCAAACATAAGAACTAAACTAGCTAGTTTCATTTCAGCAGACAAGCCCAGACAGACTGCTAGTTTAGTTCTCAGAGCAGCAGACTGCTGAATGTTTCGGTTTCAATTCTGTGCACAGACTCAGATCTGTTTAAGCTCCCATTGGCTGACTTAATTGCTATGCCTATTCATTGGCTGACCTTGTTCCCATGTCTCTCCCAGTCACGAATATTTTAACAAATTCGAAGTTAGTTTTGTCTTTGCACTGTTCCTTTTGCACTGTTCGTTTGAGAGCAACTTTAAGGGTGTCATCCAAGACATGCCACTCAGGGAACATATGCTGTCCTTAATCTGAGAAAGGTTCGTTGTCTGAAAACATTTATATTCAGCTTCCCATTAAAAAAAAATGGCACGACATGGATATGGGAAGTGTCCAAAAACTATTTCAAAGCGTACATGCAATGCAGATACTTGTTGAGCTGAACCTGGTCCAATTGCCAATTTGGGGAAAGGCATGTTCTGAATTGTGCATTAAGAAAAAAACAGTGCAGATCCACATCAAATTATCTAATCAATTTGGATATACTGGATCCAGCTGAAGACCCTTAAGGAATTAGGTGATTAATTTGAAACAGTGATTTGCCTTCAAGTTGAATATTTGAATTGAATCTCCGTATTGCAGATCCCCTTGCCTGAGTGGGTTGTTTTTTCTGTTTTAGTATTTAGCCAATACCTGCAAATATTGGGATTCTCTTGTGTTTAGAGGATACTGATTTCATAGCAGAAGTAGCAATACTTAGCTCTGAACAACGAAAAAAGAAGAAAAAATGGAGCAGTTACATGCTTCTCAGCAGTGGTGGGTTTCAAGAAATTTTCGAACCTACTCTGTGGGTGTGGCCTCCTTTGTGGGAGTGGCTTGCTGGCCATGTGACCTGGTGGGAGTGGCTTGCCAGCCATGTGTTTTCTCTCTTTCTCTCTCTCTCTCTCTCTCCCTCCCTCCCTCCCTCCCTCCTTCCTTTTGTCTCTCTGTCCCTTTTTCCTTTTTTTCTTTCATCTCTCTCTCACTTTTTCTTTCTTTTTTTCTTTTTTTATTTATTTCTTTCTTCCTTTCTTTCTCTTTCTCTTTCTCTCTCTCTGTGTGAGTCTCTCTCTCTCTGTGTGTGTGTGTGTGTGTGTGTGTGTGTGTGTGTGGTGGGTTTCAAAAATTTTTGGGACCTCTTCTGTAGGTGTGGCCTGCTTTCCGGGTCCACTGGTGGAACCTCTTCTAACCGGTTCAGTAGATTTGACGAACCGGTTCTACCGAATAGGTGCGAACTGGTAGGAACCCACCTCTGCTTCTCAGTGAAGGATACAATCTTGGTTTGTGATGCAAAGATAGGACAATACTCACAGTGACCATATTTTCCTTGAAAAAAACATAAAGGATGAACCCGGAAAGAGGGCATATCTGAAAGAGGATTATAAAAAGGATTAAAAAATAAATATTTGTCTTTATTATCTTTGCTTTTGATTCAAGAGAAAAGCCAAGTTTACAAAAATGCCTATTTTAATAATAATAATAAAAAAAAACCTAAAATCAAACAGCCTATGCAAAAAAAAAAATTTTAACGAGAATTCAGCATCCAATTTTTCATGAACGTGAAGGACTGTGCATTAAGTGGTATCATTAGTAAATGAGGGGGATGAGCGTGTAGAAATATGATAAACAAACAAATAAACAAACAAATTTGATGAACAAAATAAAGCACCAAAGTGAAATTTTGAAAAATAAATACATTTCAAGGACTGACCTTTATAATAAAGGATGTATGATCACTGTAAGTATACCAGGCAAAGATTTTCTTTTAGTAAGAATAAGTAAATCCCTAGCGTGAGATTCATCTTTTAACATTAGATCTTCTTGGTCCTACTGGATCTGAACCAGTGGTGGGTTTCAAAAATTGTTCGAACCTACTCTGTGGGTGTGGCCTCCTTTGTGGGAGTGGCTTGCCACCCATGTGACCGGATGGGAGTGGCTTGCCACCCATGTGAGCGGATATGAAGATGCCGATGACACTTGTCAAAACTACCTTAAATTACCTCACACACAGCACTGGCATGCATAAGAATAGGATGTAAACTTGTTTTTTAAAAGGCATCTTTGGTTTGCGTTAAAACAACTTCAACACGCGCAATGTTCTGATTGCACCACAAACGCAGTAGTCATCCTTACCTTTCACAGAGGCACTGAGTTTTATAAATATGAGCATGATAGTGTAGAATAATCATATCCAAGGACCAGTGGTGGGTTTCAAAAAAAATTGGAACCTCTTCTGTAGGTTTGGCCTGCTTTCCGGGTCCACTGGTGGAACCTCTTCTAAACTGGTTCGGTAGATTTGACGAACCGGTTCTACCGAATAGGTGCGAACTGGTAGGAACCCACCTCTGATCTGAACACATGGGCAAACATTTCCCAAAAGTGCATTAAAATAAATAATTGTCTTATGTTTCCATTTATTTGAGATTTTAGAGAAACATGACACAAACAGGACAAACTGAACATATGAACACTATATCCTAATAACAACAAATATTTGAATCTAATGTAATTTCAAAAATTAAATCAGATTCTAAATAAACTAATTATGGCTGATGCATTGAATTTTTCTTTCCAAATTATTTTTCTTTTGAATAAAGAAAATTTGCTATTGCAAATAAATAAAATGGGATTGTAATATAATTTCGAATGTTGCAAATTTGAAATAAGATTAACTTTTAAAAATTATTGGGATACGACTTAAAAAAAAACTTGTAGGGTGAGATTTGGCTGCCCAAATCCACTTTCTGCAAGGACACAAGCAAATTTAAAAGATGTTAGAGAGGTTAGGGGAAAAAAATCCCCTTAGATATGTAAACTGGAATACTTCTAAACCCAGGACTTTTCAATTTGCACATAATCCTTTTGGATGATTACCCAGAGATTTTGTTTATCAATATGACCATATTAAAAAAAAACAGGCATCATACTTACACATATAAACATTTAGACAAAATAATTTCTGCTTTCCCTGGGTACTGTCAAACACCCTTTCTTGCCCTCTCCTTCTAGTTTGAGTTTCTGCCTTTCTAAAACTTCATCTTCCCAACCTATTTCCATCACCCATAGATTTCATCTTCATTTTCACCACCTTCCTCTAGTGTCCCCTTTGCCGATTATTTCTCTGATCTTTGTCGCCCTGCTCTACTACCAGAGGTCCTTCTGCTCCAACCAGTTCAAAGCCTGCTACCGCGTTTCCCCAAAAATAAGACCTATCCTTAAAAAAAGACCTGCCATGTTTTTGCACGTGTGCCTAATATAAGCCCTACCCTAAAATAAACCCTATTTAAGCACCTGCACAGCCGGCCGGAGGTCCATTCCATCTGGTTGCTCATGGTGATGTTGATATGAGGTGAAGCAGGGGATGGGGCTTTCTGATGTGGCCTTCACTGGCTTACCTCAGGGCCCCTGCAGCCATGCATGCCCCAAAAAGTGCCGTGCGGTGACAGCACTGGGAGCCAAAACAAACAAACAAACAAACATTTGAATCACTGCAAGCTGAAGACCTCTTCTTCAGTGAAAGTTGTGGACTGTAATCTACCGTGTTGATCCCATGTGGATTGGTGGATAACATTTTCCAATTTTCCAATCTACAGCTGAGGGAGAGTGCCTCCATGCCTAAGGGAGGGTTAGAACTTGCATGTTTCTCCTCCTAGTTCAGAACCTTAAATTATTACACCAGCCTGGAATGATTTGGATGTGGTTTGGTCTATGAATAGGGTCAACCTATTCTTCAAAGCCCCTTCAGGCAAAACAAGAAGCAATGGATGGGAACTCATCAAGGAGAAATTTACTGACAATTACAACAATTAATCAGTGGGATGGATTGCTGTTCTGACCCCCTCCTCCATCCAGTAACGAAAGCCGAGACAAGCTTAACTAGAATGTACTTTAATTAGCAAGACCAGAAACTCGGTGGCTGAAAGCCAAGCAAAACAAACAGATAAGGACCTTGGCAGCAAGTCCGACAAACCTTGGCAGCAATTCAGACAAACCTTGGCAGCAATCCAGCCTGCCAAGGTAGTTATGTTCTCTTTAGTCAAAGCGTTGACTTCTGCAAGAAGGGCGTGTCACAAGTAGTCTTTTTTATAGTCTGGAGAGGAGCCTAATGACCGTCAGCTGAGCGCAATTACCTCCTGTAATTGCATAATTGCTCCGAGTAGCTCTTCGATGGCATGCATCCAGGAACAACTCACTGCTGGTTTCTGGATCACTCTCCCTTGTCTCCTCCCCACTGGTCCAAGGCTCAGACGCCACCTGGTGGCCAACCAGTCTCTCTGCGCCCTGCTTGGAGTCGGAACCCTGTTCAGGGTCCTCCACATCCTCCAGGGCCGACTCATAGAGACCCTGGCTGTCGGAGTCTGGTGGCAGCTCCAACAGCTCCTGCTGGGCCACAACAGCTTGCCTCCAAAATAGCAATAGCAATAGCAGTTAGATTTATATACCGCTTCATAGGGCTTTCAGCCCTCTCTAAGCGGTTTACAGAGTCAGCATATCGCCCCCAACAACAATCCGGGTCCTCATTTTACCCACCTCGGAAGGAGGGAAGGCTGAGTCAACCCTGAGCCGGTGAGATTTGAACAGCCGAACTGCAGAACTGCAGTCAGCTGAAGTAGCCTGCAGTGCTGCATTTAACCACTACGCCACCTCGGCTCCTTGTAAGTGCTCCAATACTGGAGGGTTTTAAGAAGAAATTTGACAAGCATTTGTTTGAAATAGTATAGGGCTTCCTGTTTGAGCGGGGGTTTGGGCTGGAAGACCTCCAAGGTTCCTTCCAACTCTGTTATCCTGTTATGGTTATGGATTTAGGACTACATTGAGCCCTTAATGGACTATCTGTGTGTTGATGGGATAAGTTCAATTTGATAGACTATGAGTTGGACAGATCTGTGGATGAAATACCTGATTCTGTTTATAATATGTATAACTTTCTTCACCCTGATTTTCCAAACAAGAGAGCAAGTAAGAAAAGAAGGAAGGGAATGAGTATCCAGCTGCTGCTAAGACATTTGACTTTTTGGTTTATTTTCAGATGTATACATGTATCAAGAAAAACCTTTAAGCACTTATCTTGAAAACAGAATTAATTGCAGCTGTTGCAATCTGGAATATATACAAATACAAAACAGTGCCAGGCAGGCTTCATATAAAATCGAACTTTTAAGATTTTTCTTAAGACTTTCTTAAGAATGATACTATTTAACGTATTGTAATCTTTGGTTGCCAGCTTCTAATCATGCTAACTAAAGGAAGGAAGGAACTGTGTTTCAGTATTACAACTTTCTGTGTTCAAGATATTCTGTATATATTTTTAATAATCTAGTAAGAAATTTTCCTGCATAAGCATTCACACAGCAAGGGCCATGCAAAATATTTGTTCTTTCCACAATGCCTGTGCAGGAAGAATACAACACACGCCCCCCCCCCCCACCAAGTCAATACATGCAACTAAGAATCTACAATGCATTTGGAATATTTGGAATCGATTGGGACTGTATATTTTTCAGGCAGGCATTCAAAGAATTAACCCTGGAAAGAGAAATCTATAATAGATTTTGGAATAGTTGGTTGTTGCTATGCATTGTTTTTCAACATCTATTTTAATCCTTTATTTTTTTGTTAGTAGTTCGTTTTACATAAAGTCTAGGAAGAAGACTTCTAAGGGATTAGGCAAAAAAAAGGGTTTATTTCTATTTATAACGTCCTTTAAGTTTTTTCCCCCTCTTATAATTATTAATTTTATTTTTAATATTGTTGCATGTTTCCATACTTTTTTCTTTTGTTGATTATTTGATATGTGCAATCCAATTGCAGCCCTTTTTGGGTTGGTTCCATTACAGCTCCCTCTGGTGGTGTTCAGAAATACAGTACTGTAGTGGAAATTTGTTGGCGTGGTTTTACAAATGTCTGGATGGGAGATACAAAAAGCTAAATCTACCCCATCTGAGCTGCAAACATCTAAACAAGTACTGCACAAAAAGTAATGTAAGACTCTGTGTGTGTGTGTGTGTGTGTGTGTGTGTGTGTGTGTGTGTGTTGCATTTGTGCTGATAAATAAATAAATAAAGGGAGACTAGAATAAATCTATTTCAAGCTATTTAGCTCTTATCAGCTAGCCATACCCTTACTGGGAATTGTACCTGTGCTGTATTACATATTAAGCAGTTGTGTTAACCACTAAGCCACAAGGTTCTCCTCCTTTATCAGCTGAGCCAGGGAAGTAGGTATGTATTTAGAGTCACAACCCCTGGTATGCATAAATATGGGAGAAAGTTTACTGCTTCCTTTCTCTGTCTATCGGCTCGTCACAAGAGACCATCCAGACAGAAACCCAATATTTTTACTGTTGCCTTTGTTACATTTGTGTTGTATTTGTGCTGATAAATAAATAAAGGAAGACTAGTAGAGATCTATTTCAAGCTATTTAGCTCTCATCAGCTAGCCATACCCTTACTGGGATTTGAACCTGTGCTGTATTACATATCAGACAGTTATATTAGCCACTAAGCCACAAGGTTCTCCTCCTTATATATATATATGCATATGTCTCTTTCTGTGTATACTGTATATACAAACTCCCATATGTTTTAACACACATGAATACAATAACGGTGGCTTCTCCGGCTAACTGTTCTTTCATTTGACTTCATTTCATTATTTCATTTTCATTTCTTCTTTGAGATAGTTTCTCAAGGTTCTGACTCAGCCTTTGGAAGTCCCATTCTTGTCTCTGCCGTTTGCTTGTGATCAGGCTGGGCAAGGAAAGAAGACGGTTGTCACGAATAAAATATTGGTCTCCTGTCTCCAAAATTTGACAAAAAGGTTGGACTGAGAGGCAATGCAAAGCAAGAATAATCCCAGATTCTGGGGGTCATTCATAAGAAGTCAGGACAGAAATTCCTGAGTTATTTTTCCGATTTCTTTATAAGGAGCTGCAACAGGGGCAGGGCAATCTATTTGTAGGCTGAATTTTAGTTGCAGGATTATTATTATTTTTAGTGTGTTTGCCTTGTGGCTCACAGGGGGCATGTCTGGTTGATGAAAGAAATGTCCTTCTGGGTTTGGCTCCAAGTGGGGAAAAAGACACTGGAGACATGGAGGCTGCTGGGAAAGATAGTTTTAATAGTGGACAGGGCCACGTGGCTTGAGTCCTGAACAGAAAAGGTGGATCACATACTTCAATGTTGGTGGAGAAGAAGAGAAGGGCCGAGGGAGGGGCTTGCTAGGCTTTTTATAACCTGTTTAGTCCCACCTCTCTGTTTCCTGTTCCTGGGTAAGAAATGTATTCTGATTGATTGTCAGACTCCCATGAGGCCATGCAGGGGCAACTCTCTGGGGTGTGTTTTGAATCCAGGTTTGGTTGAGTTCTCAGATGCCATGTGGCCAGTTGAGTAAAGGCCCAATATTATCATGCCTTTACTCCCATCCCCCCTGGGGCTGCAATGGAGAAGTCTTTATTATGTAAAAGGGACTAGCCTGGCCTTCTCAATGGCCCATTAACAGTGGGGATGGGCAGGAAGCTACAGGCAACTATTCTGTCTTTTAAAACATGTTTCTTTCTTTTCATATCCAGAGAAATATTCTGCCTTTTCAATATTTCCTAGGATATTTCATTTTTCTGGGAGAGGGCTGGATGATAACTTCCCACATGGTGATGCAAAAGGGCTGACCCTAATTTTGGAATTTAATAATGGGGAAAGGGCTGTGATTTACATTGCAAAGGCTTGGCAGATCCATCTCCACCTTTATTTTTCACTACTGAAAAAATCACCATGATAATATAGGTATGTTTTTAAAGCAGACTGCAGGGTCCGTGGCCCGAGGCTTAAGGAGTTTCTGTAGCTTACACCAGAGGTGGGTTCCTACCAGTTTGCACCTATTCGGTAGAACCAGTTCGTCAAATCTACCGAACCGGTTAGAAGAGGTTCCACCAGTGGACCCGGAAAGCAGGCCACACCTACAGAAGAGGTTCCAAAATTTTTTGAAACCCACCACTGGTCCTTGGATATGATTATTCTATCATGCTCCTATTTATAAAACTCAGTGCCTCTGTGAAAGGTAAGGATGACTACTGCGTTTGTGGTGCAATCAGAACATTGCGTGTGTTGAAGTTGTTTTAACGCAAACTAAAGATGCCTTTAAAGAAACAAGTTTACATCATATTCTTATGCATGCCAGTGCTGTGTGTGAGGTAATTTAAGGTGGTTCTGACAAGTGTCTTTGGCATCTTCATATTCGGTCACATGGGCAGCAAGCCACTCCCACAAAGGAGGCCACACCCACAGAGTAGGTTCGAACAATTTTTGAAACCCACCCCTGGCTTACACCTAGGTTAAGTTACTTGATTTAAGACAACAGAAAAGTTTTGCATTTTTTGGTGAACAAAGTATTTTATTCATCTTCATTTGCCTGCTTAAATTTTGCAGAGCCTTAAGATAAAAAGGGGAAATGGTTGATGATAGGATGTAAAAGGAATAATATGAAAATTCAAGGGAAGAAGGCACTGGCCACAGTCCAACCTGTAAGAATACTTAAGCCTCTAGATTTCAATAGTTTAAGTGTGATTAAATGAATACTCGAGACCACTGAAAGTTTAAATATGTACTTTTGTCTTTTTAACATGGGTTTTATTTAGAGCTACAATGTTGCTTAAAAATTTGAGAAGCCTTTTGAATGTTAATTTGGCATTAATATGACCTAAAACTTATATTTTCCATACAAGCCCTAAGCACTTGTTGGAAGAAATGTCCTTCTGGGTTCGGCTCCAAGTGGAGAAAAAGACACTGGAGACATGGAGGCTGCTTGGAAAGATGGTTTAATGGTGGACAGGACCACATGGCTTGAGCCCTGAACAGAAAAGGGGATCACATGCTTCAATGTTGGTGGAGAAGAGAAGGGAAGGGCTGAGATGCTGAGTCCCTGGTTTTATGCCCTCTCTTGCCTTTGATCTTGAGCTTGTATTCTGATTGGTTGTCAGACTCCCATGGGGCCATACAAGGACAACTCTCTAGGCTGCGTTTTGAATCCAGGTTTGGTTTGAGTTCTCAGATGCCATGTGGTCAGTTGGGTAAAATGCCAGTATTATCATGCCTTAATCCCATCCCCCTGGAGCTGAAGGGGAGAACTCTTTATTATGTAAAGGGACTGGCTTGGCCTTCTTAATGGCCCATTGACAAAGTGGGTGGAGGCAGGAAGCTACAGGGAGCTATTCTCAATTTAAAACGCATTTCTTCCTTTTCACACCCAGGGAAATATAATATTCTGCCTTTTTCAATATTTCCTAGGATATTTCATTTTTTTGGGAGAGGACTGGGTGATAACTTTCTACACACCCTATGCATGGCACACATATAAATACAAATGCACATTTAATTATTTGCATGTGCACACTTTTACTTATCACTGCCTACACAGTTAGCAGTATATTTTAGGACAAAGTGAGGTTTATCTAAATGTTTGCAAGGATATCGCTCCATTCGGATGACTTTATTTTTAAAAAAATGGTTATCATTCCTTCCTTTGTTAAAACATTACATTTGAATGTCACCTTGTGGACATTTCTGCAGCTGAGAATAGACTGATGTAAAAAGAAAAAAAGAAAAAGAAAATCTCTATACACCCAAGATAGAAATTGCTCTTGACATTAGTTCTTGTCTTTGGAAGCACGGATATTCAAACAGACCGGTTTTGAGAGAACACATATATTACACAAGACAGTTTAAGGAAAGTTAAAAGCAACAAAATGGGACCTTCCGGAGGTCTTGACTTTTGCCATTTCAAGTTTTAGTTGTAGAGTGGAGAAGAATTCAGAGAACAAGATGCACCTGAAGGCCAGACAAGGAAGAATGGATGGAAACTGAACAAGGAGAGAGTCAACCTGGAAATGAGAAATTTTCTGACCGGGAGAACAATCAACCAATGGAACAGAAGTTGCCTTCAGAAGTTATGGGAGCTTCATCACTGGAAGCTTTCAAGAAGAGACTGGACTGCCATCTGTCAGAAGTGGTGTAGGGTCTCCTGCTTGGGCGGGGGGTTGGACTAGATGACCTACAAGGTCCCTTCCAACTGTGTTAATCTGTTAAAATACAGCTCAGAGGTCCAGTTTTCATTACATCTAATATTAGGTATGAAAAGTATACCCCCCATTTTTTCTATTATTTTTCTATGTATTCCTATAAACAATATATCACATTGTATGTAGTGTCACAACCCCTGGTATGCCCAAATATGGGAGGAAGCTTACTGCTTCCTTTCTCTGCCTATCGGCTCGTCACAAGAGACCATCCAGACAGAAACCCAATATTTTTACTGTTGCCTTTGTTACATTTGTGTTGTATTTGTGCTGATAAATAAATAAAGGGAGACTAGTATAGATCTATTTCAAGCTATTTAGCTCTCATCAGCTAGCCATACCCTTACTGAGATTCGAACCTGGGCTGTATTACATATTAGGCAGATGTGTTAACCACTAAGCCACAAGGTTCTCCTCCTTTATCAGCTGAGCCAGGGAAATAGGTATGTATTTAGTGTCACAACCCCTGGTATGCCCAAATATGGGAGGAAGCTTACTGCTTCATTTCTCTCTCTATCGGCTCGTCACAAGAGACCATCCAGACAGAAACCCAATATTTTTACTGTTGCCTTTGTTACATTTATGTTGTATTTGTGCTGATAAATATATCACATTGATCACAGAGTCCTCTGGGATTGGGCGGCATACAAATCTATTAAAATTACAAATTAAATTACAAAATTAATTCTAAACGGCACTGTAGATTTGTGGAACCTCTTCTATAGAGATTAGAACTGGCAGGAACCCAACCATGCCTGTTGTCCTTTGAAACCAATTTTTATTTTGTTCTAGACTAAGTGTGGGCAACTTCCATGTCTCGAAGTCTTTTTTTTTTTAGGCCTATTGACGATTACTGAACTCTGACAGCACCGTTTACAGTACTACTGTGTTGAATGGGAAACGACAGGATAGGTTTATCAGCAGGGGGGGGGAATCCCCCTGTGTTGCTAAAGGCACAATCATGACTTATAGCCTTATTACCAGGCACTTTGTGTAGATTATTACCTCCAAAAGATGCTGGGAATTTATTTTTCAAATACATCTCTGTATTTCTCAAGCCAGAGAAACTGCTCTCCTGCTAAATATTCCTCCCCAGTATCTTCTGATCTGTTGTTGCTCATTTCCGGAATGCATATTGCTATTTCAAAGCAGGATTGCAGCAACTCCATTTTGCAAACACGTGCTTTCAAGCTAACTATTCCCCTACTGTTGCAATAGTGCCACTAGATCCTGTGCAGCACTGGGGACCACGGTCCTAAATACACCTATAAGGGAGAAAACTATCTGAATCCCTCTGTCAGGCCTGCATTTATATTCCTTTCAGAATTTTGGCCTGCCACACTTTCTCTTATTTCATTATGCTGTTTCTTTAGTATAGTTGATGGGAGGGGGGAATAGACAGGAGTGAGATTGTGGAATGTATTGTTTTCATTCTTTACTAGAAGCCAAGGTCATCCTTTGTCTCCGCACCAGTACACCTGACCGGAAGAAGCTGGGTGTGGATGCCACCGTGGAAGGAGAAGATTGGACCATGTGATTGGATTGTGGGTGTGGGGACAAGATCATGAACTTTTAACTGGGTGGAATTCTGATGTCATTTCCAGTATTGGGATTCCATAGCATGATGCCAACATGTCTGTCTTATTAAATTGGAACCTTAAGGATAGCTCTGCCTTGGACTCTGATTTAATTCTGGATGATATTTGGAACGCTGACACCCTCACCTGTTTTTGAGTAAATATTAAATTGCTCTGTGGAAGGTTTGTTTGGTTTGTTTGGTTTGTAAGTTTATTTATAGGCCGCCCTTTTCCCTGAGGGGACTCAGGGTGGCTTACAACTTGTGGGGAAGGGAATACAGACAGTGACATATAAAAACAGTACATAATTAAAAATAGAAACAACATTCATCATTCGGGTGGGGACGAATTACAATCTTTAACCCCAGGCCTGACGGGATAGCCAGATCTTGAGGGCTGTGCGGAAGGTCTGGAGGGTGGTGAGGGTACGAATCTCCACGGGGAGATCGTTCCAAAGGGTCGGGGCTACTACTGAAAAGGCTCTCCTCCGCGTGGTTGCCAGTCGACACTGACTGGTGGATGGAACTCGGAGGAGGCCTAATCTGTGTGATCTGATAGGTCGCGAGGAGGTAATTGGCAGGAGGCGGTCTCTCAAGTACCCAGATCCACTACCATGAAGGGCTTTATGGGTGGTAAGTAGCACCTTGAAGCGCACCCGGAGATCAACAGGTAGCCAGCGCAGCTCGCGGAGGATAGGTGTTATGTGGGCGAACCGAGGTGCACCCACAATCGCTCGCGCGGCCGCATTCTGGACTAGCTGATTGATTGCAAGTTAGTTGCTGAGCTATATTCTGTGTAGGATCGGGCACATGGCCTTGATTTCTTTATAAGCCTTAGAGGGGATAAACAAATACATTAATCTAAGCACAGAATGGGGCTACTTAAACTTGTGTTTAAGTGAACACTCTTGGAAGTATCTGAATTTTGTTTCAGAATCAACATATTTCTTAAGAGCGGGACAGATCCAGCCTTACAATCCAAAAGCCATTTGATTGCTGCTTTGAAACTGCTGATCTGTTTTTATTCCTGGAGAAAGAGTAGCTGGTTCAGCGATGAAAAGGAGAGAGGGTAAGAGTAGGGGAGAGGTAAGGGAAGAAAGAAGGGGAAGGAGAGGAGGAAGGAAGGAAGTAGAGAAGGAAGGGAGAGAGAAAAGAAAAGAAAGAGAAAATAAGGTGGTGTCATAACAGGCGCTAGGGATGATAAACAATACAATCCGAACTGTACCTTATAATCTTTTAAATGGAATAACAAAAGTATAAGAATGGCAAAGAAAAAGAATAACTATGTGAATGTATACCTAGAATTGTATGTAAGAGAATAAATGATAGTAAGACTATATAGCACATTATAGGTAAACAATATTTGGTTATAAATAGCTAAGTATAAATAAACATAGAATTGCACATAAAAATGGATAACGAATAAGGAGACAATGAATGCAGGATAGAAATGTATAGAAGGGAAAACACTAACTGCAAAGAAACTGATACGGAACTGCTGTATGATATATGATGGAACTTCTTCTTCCTATGTTGTCTTAAGTCATGTGTTTCTTTTTTGTTGATGTGTTTATGTGTTTAAAATAAAAATTTATTAAAAAGAAGAAAAAAAAACCAGAGATGAAAAGTTGGAGCACCGCTACAGTTTGAGTTGCCTATATTTTGTTATTTGATGTTATGGCCATTGGGCTTCCTCTGGAGTAAAAATTACCCTCTCCTTACCTTGAAACTGGTATGGCTTTAGATAAGCTTGTGATCCTCCGTGAATTTCATTGGCAGGTAATCCCTTCCAGCTATGCAAATATCAGATCATTTCCGACCCAGACTAGTACAATGCAACAAAAATAAAGAACCGGTTTTTAATCTTATTTTTTTTGCAAAGAGAAGGAGAAGAAGATCTGTTCCCCTTTTTAAAAAGAATTATGCAAGTTAGCAATGCTGTTTTCCCAGGATCAGAAAAGGGACTCTGGAAAAGTTTTCAACAGGAAGGCCAAGAGGGTCCTACACAACTGAGAAGAAGAATCCTACTCAGTTGGATCCTGCACCAACTCCTTGGGGCCGTGGAAGTATTCTTGCATCCGACTCTAATGATGCCCTCTAACTCCAATAGGTAGTAAGCAGATTGCAGCACTCATTGTTGTGCCAAGAAGAAGGCTTCGTTTAAGTCTTGCAGTCTGTTTCCCATCTTCAGAAAATACGAAGAGTGAAGGGATTCTCAAAAAAATTGATCTCTTTTGTGCCAGATTCTTCTTGGTCAGCCACTGCCAAGCCAATGTCTCCAGATGGGTTGGACTGTAACTCCGGGCAGTCCCAGCATCTATGACAACTCACCATGGCCAATTCACCATGGCCAATTCACCATGGCCAATTCATCATAGCCAATTCACCACGGCCAATTCACTATAGCCAATTCACCATGGCCAATTCACCATGGCCAATTCACCATGGCCAATTCACCATGGCCAGTTCACCATAGCCAATTCACCATGGCCAATTCACCATGGCCAATTCACCATGGCCAATTCACCATGGCCAATTCACCATGGCCAATTCACCATGGCCAATTCACCACGGCCAATTCACCACGGCCAATTCACCACGGCCAATTCACCACGGCCAATTCACCACGGCCAATTCACCACGGCCAATTCACCACGGCCAATTCACCACGGCCAATTCACCATAGCCAATTCACCATGGCCAATTCACCATGGCCAATTCACCATGGCCAATTCACCATGGCCAATTCACCACGGCCAATTCACCATGGCCAGTTCGCCATGGCCAGTTCGCCATGTCCACTACTGTAGTGTAATTATTATGTAGTAACTAATGTAGTGATATTAGTGTAATTAGTTACACTAACATTGAAGAAATAGGGGAATGGGGTTATTAAAGAAAGGATGCCACACGAGGGGCAAATGAAATGGGAATGACAAAAAGGAAACAATTTTTAAATCGTTTTTAAATAGTTAAATTGAATTGTTGAATTATCCTGCAGTGAGTTGGCAGTGATGAGTTTGCCTCATTCCCTTACTCCCAACCTAGACAGTCATGCAACCCAGAGCAGATTCTAGAATAGTCTTATCGGTGGTGAAATTCAATTTTTTTACTACCGGTTCTGTGGGCGTGGCTTGGTGGGTGTGGCAGGGGAAGGATATTGCAAAATCTCCATTCCCACCCCCACTCTGGGGCCAGCCAGAGGTGGCATTGGCTGGTTCTCTGGACTACTCAAAATCTCTGCTACCGGTTCTCCGGAACCTGCTGAATTTCACTCCTGAATCCAATCCAAATGAAACACGTCTGCCTCGAGTAGGGTGATCTAGTCATCCAGGAGTGGATGCCCCCCCCGTTCGATCCCATCAGCCCCAGCAATGAGAAAAAGGAATTGTAAGACTATTGACTATTCAAAAGTTTCTTCTGGACATCCGGGTGTGTTTCAAACCATCAAGAGGTCACTTTTACTCTTTAGAAAGACACTACGCACAAACCCATGTGTAAGGTGGGGATAAATAACAGATCTGCTTTATAATGAATTACAGAATCAAGATCTGCTAAATATTATTCTCCTACTTTTTAAGAAGCCTGATTAGCAGCAATGTGTGTCAGTGGTCCTTTGATTGCTCTGAAACAACATGGAGCCTTTGTTATGTTTGAGATCCGAAGGGCACAAGGCAAAGCTCTTTTTGCTGCCTGCCAGAAGCCATCAACTAAGGGTTTTTCTGCACTGTAGGCTCATATACATAAGAAAGACAGTCCTACTGTAAAACTCCAGTGAACTCCCTGGCCCATCAATCTCCCTTAGAGAGAAAGAAAAAGCCCGCTTGCTAGAAAGGAAGTTCCAGAGAAACTCAGGGAATACTTAAAACAATCAAACCTTTGGGATCAATTGACACTGATCATCAGATTGGATTTATTTTGGAACAGTTCTCGGTAAATAAAACACGGCCCACCAGCTCCCAGATTAGGTGCCTCCTGTCCTAATAAAGTTCATTAGCGTTTAAACACGCAAATTCAGGTTCTGAATTCCAGATTGATGAAGCAGCTGTTCAGGTTTTTACACACACACACACACACACACACACACACACACACACAGCCCTCCAGCCTGCAGCTCTAGTTGTCCATGATAGCAATAGCAATAGCAGTTAGACTTATCTACCGCTTCATAGGGCTTTCAGCCCTCTCTAAGCGGTTTACAGAGTCAGCATATGGCCCCCACAGTCTGGGTCCTCATTTCACCCACTTCGGAAGGATGGAAGGCTGAGTCAACCTTGAGCCTGGTGAGATTAGAACCTTTGAACTGCAGATAACAGTCAGCTGAAGTGGCCTGCAGTACTGCACCCTAACCACTGCGCCACCTGGGCTCTTTGATTCAGCCTCCATTCAATAGGGCCAGCCCAAGGGTGCCTATATTGTATTTTTCCCAAGCCCCACTGAGTTCAAAGAGCATTTAGGAGTTAAATGCAAAAAGGCTTTTGAAACACCCTGAAATCAAAAGAGAAGTTGCAGTAAAAACGAATCAGTCCAAATTTCCAGATAAATTTGAACTGGCTCTGGCTCGCTTCTCTGGGTCTCCTTGCTAATTTTACACAGATAGTCCTCAACATATGACATGCCCACCCACCCAATTGAGCCCCAGATTTATATTGCTAAGTGAGAAATGGGTTAAGTGAGCTTTGCTGCATTTCTTGCCACCTTTCTTAAGTGAATCACTGTGGTTCTCAAATTAGTAACCTGATCGCTAAGCGAATCTGGCTTCCCCCTTGATTTCGCTTGTCCGAAGGCTGCAGAAGGTGGTCACATGACCCCGGGACCCTGCAACCATCATAAATGTGAGTCGGTTGTCAAGCATCCAACTATAAATCACGTGACCTCGGGGATGCTGCAATGGCCGTGAGTGTGAAAAATGCTCACAAGTCTTTTTTTTTTCAGCGCCCTTGCCCCTCAACTGGTCACTAAGTGAACCGTTGTAAGTTGAGGACTACCTGTAAAGAGTGTAACTTCCTCCTTTTAACCAACCGGTCCCAATTAAACCTTTTGGGATCAATTGACACGGACCATCCAAATGGATTTGAATCGGAAAATTTGATTTGATTTTTCAGTGCCCTTGTAACCTCAAGTGGTCATTAAGTGAACTGTTATACCTCGAGGACTACCTGTAAAGAGTGTCACTTCCTCTTTTTAACCTTAAGCGTTGTAAATAACCCAATCTCGGGAAGAAATACAGTTCTGTACTTCCTCCCCCCCCCCCGCAAAGTCCCAACTTCTTTCCCCCGAACTCCAGGGTTCGGTTCCTGGGAGCGGACGGTTGAAAGGACGAAGCAGAGTGGTGGTGCTGGTGGGAGAGGCTTTTAGGAGGCAATTTGGGGAGCCGAGGTGGCACAGTGGTTAGAGTGCAGCACTGCAGGCTACTTCAGCTGACTGCAGTTCGGCTGTTCAAATCTCACCGGCTCAGGGTTGACTCAGCCTTCCATCCTTCCGAGGTGGGTAAAATGAGGACCCGGATTGTTGTTGGGGGCAATATGCTGACTCTGTAAACCGCTTAGAGAGGGCTGAAAGCCCTATGAAGCGGCATATAAGTCTAACTGCTATTGCTATTGCTATTTCTGTTTCCTTCCCTTCCCTTCTCCGCCCGCTCAAATATTCCGAATGTTTTCCTCCGGGGCGGATTAAACTTTGACAGGCTGGATAAGCGGTGATTTCGCCTCCTTTGATGGCGGGATTGCCGTTTGTCAACCAAAGGGAAAATCTCGGGGCGCATCAGAGGCGCAGCCGCCACTTGTGCCAGGCAGGAGACCCCGCGTGATGGGAACTCCCGTCCAGGAAAGGCATTGTCTTTGGGAAGGAAGGAAGAAGAAGGAAAAATAACCGCCCCCCCCCAAAAAAAAACAAAAAACGAGCAACCTCTTGGCTCCCTTTTCTAAAGGAGTAGCTGCTTCCTCAATCGCCGGCAGCAAAAGCAACTTTTAAAAAGTTAGAAATCAACGCGCCGCCACTTTCTCCATCATTTCCCCATAATGTCTTGGTGCGTTTTAGTATCTCTGAACTAAAGTAGAAAGTAACTGGACCGCTCTTTCCTTATACCAGTGTTTCTCAACCTTGACAACTTGAAGTCCTGGGGACTTCAACTCCCAGAATTCCCCAGCCAGCTATGCTATGCTGGCTGGGGGATTCTGGGAGTTGAAGTCCCCAGGACTTCAAGTTGTCAAGGTTGAGAAACACTGCCTTATACGACCCGCTCCCCAGTATTAGCTGGGGAGCGGCTACCGGCAATTAAATTAAATCAGATCTGAATATTCTTTGCCTTGTTGGCCCGCTCTCGGCTCCGTTAAGTAGGCGAAGTCACTTCCCCAGCAAGCCCCGGGGGATTGGCGGTTCGGCGTTCTGCATTGGAGCCCTTTGCAGCCGATTTCGGATCGCCCAAAAGGAAGTTCGGTGATCTGCCTCTCGATCTGCTCCACCTCCTGTCTCCAGATGTTGAAGAATAAGTCACGTCGGTTGGCTTATCTGAGATGCTCCTTCTCAGCTTTGAAAACTGAGCGCTTTAAAAGCTATCTTCTCTTGGGGGGTCTCAATTGTGTTCAAGCTGATTGTAGCCAATCTCATTACACATATGTTGTGCACTCACAATAACAACAATTAGAAAAAAATAATGAAATATCGCGACCTGGCCATTGAAACTACATGACTATGGTTGAAGCATGTAACAGGGATACCCATTGTCATCGGGGCACTTGGCACCATGTCCAAGAATTTTAGAAGATACATCAACAAATTTCTGCTATTGCTTCCTGCAATAACACCAGCGGAACTGCAAAAAGACTGCGCTACTCGGAACATCTTATATTTTAAGAAGGTACTTGGTTGATACCTAGGACGCTGGCAGCAAACCGTATCAAGCATTAGCACCAGTCACTGGTATTTGTGATGCATTTTTGAATGTTCAGTTGGCTGAGTTTCATGTTTAATGAATAAAAGAAATGATAATAATAGGGGGGGGAGGAAGAGGTGGAGGAGGAGAAGAAGAGGAGGAGGGAGAGGAGAAGGAGAAGAGGAGGAGGAGGAGGAGGAGATGATCATACATCTTAAGAAGGTACTTGGATGATGCCTAGCACGCTGGCAGAAGCCCATATCAACCATCAGCACCAGTCACTGGTATTTGTGATGCATTTTTGAATGTTCAGTTGGCTGAGTTTCATGTTTAATGAATAAAGTAATAATAGTAATAATAACAACAACAACAATAACCACCACCACCACCACCACCACCACCACCACCATCATCATCATCATCATCATCACCACCACAAAGTACCGGGACTTGCAAATTGAAGTTGAGCAACTATGGAAGAAGAAATCGTGTGTTGTCCCGATTGTAATTGGGGCCCTTGGAGCAATACCTAAAGGGCTACCTCGCTATTTGGAAATTTTAAATTTATCAGACTTGAAAATTCTGATTCTACAAAAAAACCACCCTACTTGGAACAGCTGATATCCTCCGACGTTGCCTTAGCAGTTCCTAGGTCCTTGGTTAGAACTCGAGCTGTTGAGCTACCAACCAGCCCCAAAGGTTGTGAATCTCACCAAAGATTAACCACATATAATAATAATGTAGAGCATCAAGTCTTTTGATGTTGTCTGATCGTTCCAAACAGACAAAGGTTCCAAGAGTGTGCCCGTGAGAACTATGGCCAATAGCAATAGCACTTATATACCACTTCACAGCTCTCAGAGTCAGCATATTGGCTGCCAACTATCTGGGTCCTCATTTTACCCACCTCGGAAGGATGGAAGGCTGAGTCAACCTTGAGCCCGGTGAGATTCGAACTGCCAAATTGCAGGCAGCTGGCAGGCAGCGGTCAGCAGAAGTAGCCTGCAGTACTGCACTCTAACCACTGCCCCACCACGGTTCTATCAATCACGGCCTTCCAAAAGTTCTAATTCTAATTTGCCGAGCTTTTGGAAAGCTGTGGTTGGCCATCCTTCTCACGGATGCACTCTGGAACGTTTGTTTGGAACAACATTAAAAGACTTGATGCTATACAATCAGTTTGGACACAATTGAGACCTCAGAAGTAGCTTTAAAAGCACAAAATTGAGTCCGCCTGCTTTCAAAACTGAGAAGTAACATCTCAGAAAGCCAACCCATGTGATGCTTCAGCAGGAAGGCACATTTAGGAAGAAGGGCAATGTGGTAGAAACTGGTTGCTGGCAACAGGATCTAGAATCAAGGGGTTTTTGGAAAGAAAATCAGCCAATGAATGGAATGCATTGGAGGAGATCCATCCTAGGGCTACCACGCCTGAATTGCAAACATCTGGTTAACCAGTAGATGGCAGCAAAGAGTTACAACTATGTCTCTAATAGCAGTTTAGTGAATGTCTGGATTTTCCCAATCCAGGTAAGGTATCTGGAGAGACAGGACACAGTGAAGGCCAAATATAGAGAAGCCAGTTATATATTACTCAGAGAAATTGTTTCTGAATGTACATGTTTGGTAGCTGGATTCAGGCTTTGAATCAGCTCATTGAAATAAACCACGCTTATGCTAGATATGCGTATAGTCAAGGCTATGTATGTACCAGTTGCAATATATGGCTGTGAGAGTTGGGCCATAAGAAAGGCTGAATGCCAAAGAATTGAGGCCTTTGAACTATGGGGCTGGAGAAGAATCCCTTTGACTGCGAGGTGATCAAACCGGTCAGTCCTAGAGGAGATCAACCCTGACTGCTCTTTAGAAGGCCAGATCCTGAAGTTGAAACTCAGATACTTTGGCCACCTAATGAGCAGAAAGAAGAGCCTAATGCTGGGAACGACTGAAGGCAAAAGAAGAAGGGGTTGACAAGAGAATGAGGTGGCTGGATGGAGTCACCAAAGCAGTAGGCATGAGCTTAAATGGACTCCAGGGGATGGTAGAGGACAGGAAGGCCTCGTCATGACTTCCCTTGACAAGACTTTGGACGAGACTTCACGCGAAGTGAAGTCTTCACAACTAACAACATCATAAGATATGACAAGCTTACCTTCTATTGGTTTCAATGTGTCACTTGAAACAAACATAGCTATATCCCATTAGGTATGAAGAGAGATGCTTAACCTTAATTTCCCACACCTTCAAATGACTCTCTGGAGCAGCAATTTAATCATTATAACCCAAACTCTTTCCTTGGTTTTCATTCAATTATTTTGTCCTTCTCCAAACCTGACAGATTCCTGAATGCTGATCTTGGACTCAGAGACACTACATCTTGATGAATGAACTTCCTACCTTCCCTTTGGCCTTAGGTTCAATCTGCTTTTTAAGAAGAAGGGGGGGGGGGAGTAATTAATTACCGCTTCTTTGCAAACGGCTCACAGTTCGATGCCTTAAACCGTATCTCATCTTGCCTGCTATCAATCGCCCTTCGTCTCTTTCTTAATTCTTCCCCAGGAAAACATAGCAAGGCCTGGATGGAAGCTGGAAGGCTGTAAAGATAAAAGTGGCAGATGCAGAGATTCCCCCTTGCCCAGTCTGATGGTCCCTTGTGTATTGGACTACAGTTACTTTCGTCCCCAGCCAGCATGTTTATTGGTCCTGTTCTCTAAATATGATGATCCAAGATTGGGAGATGCGTGCCCAGTCTGATGGTCCCTTGGTGTATTGGACTACAATTACTTTCGTCCCCAGCCAGCATGTTTATTGGTCCTGTTCTCTAAATATGATGATCCAAGATTGGGAGATGCGTGCCCAGTCTGATGGTCCCTTGGTGTATTGGACTACAGTTACTTTCGTCCCCAGCCAGCATGTTTATTGGTCCTGTTCTCTAAATATGATGATCCAAGATTGGGAGATGCGGGGAGGGGCAGGGAATATGTTATGAGGCTGACCCATTTTTTCCCCCTCCATAATCCCAAACTCTTTTCAAAAAATTATGTTCTGTTTCCAGCCTTCCCTAGTTTGACACACTGTCCAATGTATTGGGACTACAACTGCCATCCTACTTGTAGTGGCTGCTTGTTTATTTATTTTTAAGTGGCTCTGACCCATTTCAGAGAGCCGAGGTGGCGCAGTGGTTAGAGTGCAGCACTGCAGGCTACTTCAGCTGACTGCAGTTCTGCAGTTCAGGCTGTTCAAATCTCACCGGCTCAAGGTTGACTCAGCCTTCCATCCTTCCGAGGTGGGTAAAATGAGGAGCCGGATTGTTGTTGGGGGCAATATGCTGACTCTGTAAACCGCTTAGAGAGGGCTGAAAGCCCTACGAAGCGGTATATAAGTCTAACTGCTATTTCAAGTTAACCATAATTAATAATATAGTCCTATATACGCCTTTCCAGAAGGAAACCCCATTGGTTCAGTGAAATTTACTTGCAACTCAAAGTAGTTTCTGCCTCCACAGGTAGAAACGAGCTCCCTGTTGAGATCCGGACCCTCACTACCCTCCCGGCCTTCCGCAAAGCCACCAAGTCCTGGCTGTTCCAGCAGGCTGGGGGGAGCTGAGAAGCATTTACCTCCACAGAAATTGTGAATGTTGGTTTTGTTTTTAATATGTTGTCTTTGTCTTGTTCCCCCCCCCTTTCCCTTGTCTTTTGTAAGCCGCCCGGAGTCCTCCGGGAGTGGGCGGCATACAAGACAAACAAACAAACAAACAGACAAACAGACAGACAGACAGACAGACAGACAGATAGATGATAGATGATAGATGATAGATAGATGATAGATAGATGATAGATAGATAGATGATAGATAGATAGATAGATAGATGATAGATAGATAGATGATAGATAGATAGATAGATGATAGATAGATAGATAGATAGATAGATAGATAGATAGATAGATAGATAGATAGATAGATAGATAGATAGATAGATAGATAGAAAGAAAGAATCATGGCTTTTGGAGGAGGGTTAACCCCAATATGTGATTGAGGCTGGGGCTATAAAAGTTTGGGTTTGATGCTCCCAGCCTTCACATGCTGCTTCTTGCCCTTTCAGTGCCTTCCACGGGGCGCAACAGGTTTAGCTGTCATTGAGCTAAGCAGTTAATTTCCAATTTATGGGCCATCCAAACATGTTGGGCTTACCATCTAGCAAAGCACTAGCTGATTGGGAAATATGGAAATCTCATCTGGAAGATCACCAGGTTGCAATGCTTTTATTACCCCCCCCCCAATGAGATTTATTTATTTATTTATTTATTTATTTACTTACTTACTACTTACTTACTTACTTACTTACTTACTTACTTACTTACTTACTTACTTACTTACTTATTTATTTATTTATTTGTCTTGTATGCCACCCACTCCCGGAGGACTCCGGGCGGCTCACAGAAGACAAGGGAAAGTGGGGAATGAGACAAAGACAACATATTAAAAACAAAACCAACATTCACAATTTCCGTGGAGGTAGATGCTTCTCAGCTCCTCCCAGCCTGCTGGAGCAGCCAGGACTTGGTGGCTTTGCGGAAGGCCGGGAGGGTAGTAAGGGTCCGGATCTCAACAGGGAGCTCGTTCCAGAGGGCCGGAGCTGCAACAGAGAAGGCCCTCCCCCGGGGAGTCTCCAACCGACATTGGCTGGCAGATGGAATCCGGAGGAGACCCAACCTGTGCGATCTAATCGGTCTATGGGAGGTAATTGGCAGGAGGCGGTCTCTCAAGTACCCAGGTCCGATGCCATGTAGGGCTTTATAGGTAGCGACCAGCACCTTGAAGCGGATTCGGAGACTGATAGGTAGATAAAATAAACTCATTTCTTTTTCACTTTGGTTTAACCCTACAGTTCCTTCCATTAAAAAAAAAATAGACTTGCATAATATCAATAACTTTGTGGAGTGAATCTAACGTTCCCGTACTGTAACTGACAGAGTAGGATGCCAGAAATTTATTTAACCAGAAGTTCATTTGGTATAAAGCACAGGTGGACAATGGTGACTAAGCTATCAACTGTTGCTTTCAAACCAGAGTCACGGGTTCATATAATGTGCTCATCAGAACTTAAACCACCTGATGGCTAAGTGGCACGTGTATCCAACCAGAACAGGACATGAATGCGACTCAGACTGTCTTTCCCTCGCCTCCCCATCCCTGAGTTTCAAAGGGGCTGTCCGGTCCCCCCCCCCCCGTGGGATCAAGAAGCCACCATTACTCAAAGTCAACTGTTTTTATACCTGCTTGACCTGGAAGTCGACTCGAAAAGGGCGATTGCAACCAGGGGGTAAATCCTAGCGAGAACCCACCTGCCCAATTCTGCCCGCCTGTAGAGATGGCACTTTTACGCGAGAGGGGAAAGTAAGAAGGACCCAATGGAAACTTGTTCAGGTTCTGGAAGGCTGCCTTCTGAAAACAGGAGGGAGCTGACCCTTCTCTGGTGCTGCCTGATTGACTCGAACCCACTCAGGTTCGCTTCACCCGCAGATTCAAAACGCTGTTGGTTTGCTAATGGGACCATTGCTTATTTACAGAGACCTGGTTATCATCTCTCTCTCTCCCTCCCTCCCTCCCTCCCTCTCTCTCTCTCTCTCCCTCCCTCTCTCCCTCTCTCCCTCTCTCCCTCTCCCTTCTCTGGTGCTGCCTGATTGACTCAAATCCACTCAGGTTCGCTTCACCCGCAGATTCAAAACGCTGTTGGTTTGCTAATGGGAACCATTGGTTATTTACAGAGACCTGGTTATCATCTCTCTCTCTCCCTCCCTCCCTCCCTCCCTCCCTCTCCCTCTCTCCCTCTCCCTTCTCTGGTGCTGCCTGATTGACTCGAATCCACTCAGGTTCGCTTCACCCGCAGATTCAAAACGCTGTTGGTTTGCTAATGGGAACCATTGGTTATTTACGGAGACCTGGTTATCATCTCTCTCTCTCTCTCTCTCTCTCTCTCTCTCTCTCTCTCTCTCTCTCTCTCTCTCTCTCTCTCTCTCTCTCTCTCTCTCTCTCTCTCTCTCTCTCTCTCTCTCCCTCCCTCCCTCCCTCCCTCCCTCCCTCTCTCCTCCCCCCTTCCTCTCTCTCTCTCTCACACAGAGACACACCACAGTCCTTCATTTCCCCGCAAAGACAAGAAACGCCAACTCGCGAGATCCTGCGCTTCTGTTCCCCTGGGTCTTTGCAGTCCCTCCATTATAGAACTCGCCCCCCCCACAACTCCAGCCCCGCTTTTCGAAACTTGCTGCCTTTCAAGAGAAGGAGAAGGAGGGGAAGGCAGGTCGGTTTTGCATTCCCAAGAGGCCGTTGCAGGCCTGTCTCTTTGAAACCGGACCGCCAGCCTATCCTAATCAAGTAGTTTTGAAGAGGAAGGCAAAGGAGATCCCCGGTCCGGCGAAGCGCAGAACATCGAGCCGAGTCCACTCCACCAATTTCGCTCAGAATATCTGGCCACTGACACTTGCAGAAGGAGTCACTGTGTAGAGCCCGGGGGCTCGAACGATGCGCTTCTTTCGTTGGCCTGGGATTTCCTCTCTCGCTCAATCCAATTCGTGATCTGGTTTATTATCCCTTTACTCCTCACCTGCCTTCTTCCTGAGCTAAACCTGCCCTCCAGAAATCTACTTTTAGGATCAAAGAGAGACCGGCTCGGTCTGGCACGCAAGGCTTGGAACCCAGCCTTACCCGTTGCGCCCTGTAGTCAAATGCAGGCGGAATGAATGCCAGGCAAAACTCCCAGCGGTTCTCGGGCACTGCTCAGCCCTCTGCCGGGAAACTGAGCCCGCAGCTCGGGATCATTGGATCGCATGTACAGAAAGGCGCATTTGCCCTGCTAGCTAGCTAGCTAGCTTTCTTTCTTTCTTTCTTTCTTTCTTTCTTTCTTTCTTTCTTTCTTTCTTTCTTTCTTTCTTTCTTTCCTTCCTTCTTTTTTCTTTCTTTCCTTCTTTCTTTCTTTTTTCTTTCTTTCCTTCTTTCCTTCCTTCCTTCCTTTTTTCTTTCTTTCCTTCCTTCTTTCTTTCCTTTCTTTCTTTCTTTCTTTCTTTCCTTCCTTCCTTTTTCTTTCTCTCCTTCTTTCTTTCTTTCTTTCTTTTTTCTTTCTTTCCTTCTTTCTTTCCTTCCTTCCTTCCTTTTTTTCTTTCTTTCCTTCTTTCTTTCTTTCCTTTCTTTCTTTCTTTCTTTCTTTCCTTCCTTCCTTTTTCTTTCTCTCCTTCTTTCTTTCTTTCTTTCTTTTTTCTTTCTTTCCTTCTTTCTTTCCTTCCTTCCTTCCTTTTTTTCTTTCTTTCCTTCTTTCTTTCTTTCCTTTTTTCCTTTTTTCTTTCTTTCCTTTTTTCTTTCCTTCTTTCTTTCCTTCTTTCTTTTTTCTTTTTCTTTCTTTCTTTCTTTCTTTCCTTCCTTTTTTCTTTCTTTCCTTCTTTCTTTCTTTCTTTTTTCTTTCTTTTTTCTTTCTTTCCTTCTTTCTTTCTTTCTCTCTCTTTTTCCTTTCTTTCCTTCCCTTCCTTCCTCCCTCCCTCCCTCTCTCTCTTTCACGCTCTTCCTTTCTCCCTTTCCCTGCAGTTTTGCCCTCCCTCGTCCTCCCCGTTTGCATATTCCCGGAGAAATGCAAAGGCGAAACAAGGGAAGGAGCCTCTCTCTCTTCGCAAAGGAGGGCGCCCAGACTGGCTGAGCCATGCACATCTGAGCCGGTAACCAAGCGAGGGAGCCAAACAACTCCTGGCAGAAGCCTGGCGTTTCAGAAATGCTTTATGCACAATCCCAGCCAAACTTGTCTAAGCCTAGTTTTCTTCTCTTTCTTAAAGGGACCGCATCCCCCAATTAAAAAAAACGTGGCCTTCGCGTCCTTGGGAAACCAAACACCCAGAATAAGATAGCCCGCTTTAAAAAAAAAAAAAGTTAGCACCTCTTCTCCGTGACCCAATCTGCTGAAAAGTCACCCATATTGCAGGCGGCGATAACACAGCGGACACAAGTAATGGATGGAGTGCTGTAATGTCACTTAGTCGTGGCTGCGGTGGTGCCAAGTCTCTCTTCATTACTGCTACATCCCTACAAGCAATTGTTGGATGAACTCTAAAGCGCTTGATCGCGAGTCTCAAAACGGCTTAAGTGAGTCATCTCTCAACCTGTTGGATTACAATCCCTTCCTCCGTCTACCGTAGCCAAGAGCAGTTGTAAGCTAACACGTTCGAACGGCAACCAGTGCAGAAGTTAAAGGAAGCCGGGATCAAAGGCTTCTTAAGCAAAGCCCCGCTTTCTTCTCCCAATTGTGTTTTTTTAACTCTCCATTACACGTCCCCCTTCCCGTTCCAGCCTTTCCCAGTGGAAAACGCCCACCACCAAGCCCGCCACCTCACCCTGCGAAGTGACCCCACAAGTCAAGCGAAGCTGAAACGCTAGAATTTAACCCCCCGCGGGCCCATTCCAATTCCGCTTCGCTCGTGAGGTCCAGGATTGCAACTCTTGCTGCAGAAAAATCCGGATTCACAACTTCTAGCCAACTTCTCCCTCCAAATCTTAGTTTAAAAAGAAAAAAAAAGTTCCATTGCTTCCGAGCTGCACTTACGCCGCTGAAAACGAACCCACCCCCCCTTTATTTGAACGCAAAGCCCCCTCGCAGCTCGGTCCGCGGAAGCGGTTCAATCGGCCACTTCGTTGCCCAGCGTCCCCCGTGGAAGTCAATGGAGGTCCGCGGCGACTCGACCTGGCTGAAGGATTCACCTGGCTGAGTTCGGACAAAAGACCAGGCGAGGCCCCGTTCCAGCCACCGCTACTCTAACCAGGAGAGACCCGCACTCCGATTAGCCAGTCCCCCTGGCCGGAGGTCTGCGTTGTCGCCCAAGCTGAGGAAGGAGGTGGCTCGCCGGTGAACCAACGGGACTTGAAGGCGCCGCGGCTTTCTGGGACACTTTCCGTGCCGGAGCGCCTCAGTTCTCCGGCAGCTCCGGCTCAGGGCTGGTTTGCGAGCGGCAGAAGAGCGAAGCCCAGTTTATGTAGCTTCCTCCTTGCTCGGTCGTCACTTCTCTTCTGTCACCCGCACCCCCCAAAATCGCTTGGCGATGCACAGGAGCGCCAGGCCCACAGTGCCCGGCCCTGTGCGCTCATTTGGCTGGAGATGCGCGCCCTGCGCTTACCGTCCCTTCTACCCTGCTACAAAGCTTGGACACAGAAGAAGAGGGCCGAGGACCAGGATTCATCCTGGCAGTTGCTCTGGCTCGCTTGTCCTCTGGTCCCCGCTAGGAAAGCCGGGCCGACTCCCAAGAGAAACCGGGGCCTTGGGGACGAGACAGGCGAGGCGCGCAACTCCGGAGGCTGCTCGTGGCGGTGTAAATCCATCATCCGCAGAGACAGTTTGTGAGCTCCCCGAAGGGAGCTGGCCGAGTGCATTCCTGAGCCAATGCGCAGGCGCGGGCAGGTAAGCGCCTTTATGACCAGGTGAGCAGTTTCCTCTGGCAGGTAAAAGAAGTCTTTGCCTAAAGAGATCGCAGGAGAGGCAAACGGGCGGATCACTCATTCCATGACCAGCGGGGACCTGGTGATAGGCAGCCCGGAGCCAAAATGTCACTCCTTGCAAAAATGGGGGACTGGCAGGTAACAGAATTCCTCTATTCCTTTCGCTTTCCTCCCCCCCCCCTTCTTTCTCGATGCAGGGGTATTATTATTATTATTATTATTATTATTATTATTATTATTATTATTATTATTATTATTATTATTAGCCTTGTAATTTTAAAAAAAGCAAAAGGAAAAGCATGGATCCAGGTCAGCAGGCTGAGTAACCAACCCACTAGTCTTAAGGGGAATGTCCCCAAGGAAAAAGAAAGCGATCTGATTAGGATACTACATGGTTATGCAAAGAAACCCCACGACCTTTCAACAGGTGGGGAGAGTTGGTGTGTGTGTGTGTGTGTGTGTGTGTGGAGAGAGAGAGAGAGAGAGAGAGAGAGAGAGAGAAAGTGAGAGAGAGAGAGAGAGAGAGAGAGAGAGAGAGAGAGAGAGAGAGAGAGAGAGAGAGAAAACAGCCTCGGACCATAGCTTTATCTTTGCAGTAATAAGTCACCTCCACTGGAGTCTCCTTGTCGGGGGGTTAGTTGGTTTGCTGATTCTTTTTAGCATGTCTTTATGAAATCCATTGCAAAATACTAAAACTTTTGTTTAAAATAAGAGTTTTTCAAACCTCCTGGGTCGACGTGACTGTGAAACTGTGTGTGCGTGCGTGGGTGCATTTATGAGAGACCAAGAGCAGGAGAGCAATGCACAAAGATGATTCCCCAAAAAAGGAACATATATTGTAAGCACCCGGTTAGCCTTTCTGGCGCGGAGGTCGGGATAAACTTAAAAGGTGCCAGAAAGCGAAAGCTATTCCGCTCCAGCCTAGGCCTTTAGTAAGGCGGTTGTTTGGACTGTGGGTCAGAGGTTCCACCATCCTTCATTCTATATATCCACTGTTCTGCTGGGCCCTGAAGGAACGGAAAGGAAAGGAAAGGAGAGGAGAGGAAAAGGAAGAAAGGAAAGAAAAGGAAAGGAAGGGAAGGGAAGGAAAGGAAAGAAGGAAGGAAGGAAGGAAGGAAAGAAAGGAAAGGAAAGGAAGGAAGGAAAGGAAAGAAGGAAGGAAGGAAGGAAAGGAAAGGAAAGGAAGGAAGGAAGGAAGGAAGGAAGGAAGGAAGGAAGGAAGGAAGGAAGGAAGGAAGGAAGGAAGGAAGGAAGGAAGGAAGGAAGGAAGGAAGGAAGGAAGGAAGGAAAGGAAAGGAAAGGAAAGTTAACTGCAGGCTCTGGGCTGCTAATGGGCTGAACAAGGAGGTCTCTTTCTATCTGAAGACACCCCACCCCCACCCCCCCAAAAAAAGGCTGAATCTCACCACTCACCTTTATCCCTGTTTCAGCTCTCAGCGGATTTCCGGAGCCAACCTGTAGCTCCTAGTGTGGAGGCTTCCCTCTCCTTTGCTTTCTAATTTCAGAGCTGTTTCTGTAGAAAGAGAAAAGGTTAACTTTGCACAGGTCTGGAAGCTTGGTGGCTTTTTTTTTAGTTTCCAAGTCCGGACCAAGGGATAAAGAAAAGTTCAAGGGCCTGAAAGCTTTTTAAAAAGCTCTTTTGATTTATGAAGAGTTTCAATGCTACCCAGATTCCAGATATTGTGTGTGTGTGTGTGAGAGAGAGAGAGAGAGAGGGAGGGAGGGAGGGAGGGAGGGAGGGAGGGAGGGAGGGAGGGAGGGAGAGAGAGAGAGAGAGAGAGAGAGAGAGAGAGAAGGAGAGCGCATTCGTGGAGTCTTAGACCACCTTAAAAGGAATCCCAGTTCTTTTAACCGTGGGTCGTTGACTTCTTCCTATGGAAGTCAGTAACCGAAGTGCAACAGTCTTAGCTGCCGATATTTCAGATTATAATTTTTTTGGGGGCTCGAACTGTAACGGCGTCTGCTTCGGAGGCAAATCTCCAGTAAAAGCTCTTTCTGTACTGCAGGGAATGGCGTTCCAGGTGTGCAAAACGCCAAGCTACCACGCCTTAAGAGCAAAGGTCATAGTGGGCTTGGAGGCCAACTTTTGGCCTAAGGGCTGACCCCTCCACTGGTCTAAAATGGGCCGATCAACTAAAAGGATGATCAGAAGAGGGCGACCTGCCTGCCTTGCTTGCCAAGAAACCCTGCGCTTCCTTGATCCGGAGCCCTTAGCTTAACCAACACGGGTTCGGACAACTAGAAGTGGCGATCCCATTGGCATAGTTGAGTAGGAACAGCTGGGGAGACCGATGCTCCTTGTATGTGCCAGAACGTTAGCAATAGCAATAGCAGTAGACTTATATACCGCTTCATAGGGCTTTCAGCCCTCTCTAAGCGGTTTACAGAGAGTCAGCATATTGCCCCCAACAATCTGGGTCCTCATTTTACCCACCTCGGAAGGATGGAAGGCTGAGTCAACCCTGAGCCGGTGAGATTTGAACCGCTGAACTGCTGATCTAGCAGTAGCCTGCAGTGCTGCATTTAACCACTGCGCCACCTCGGCTCCGTTAGGATCACCTCACAAGGCCCCTTTCACCTGAAAGCGTCCCTGAAGCTCTTCTGCCCCGTTCTTTTTCCACTACCCCCCTCACCCACTTAAAAAAAAATACCGGGTTTGGAATCCTGATCCCGAAGGCTTAAGCCAGCCAATCCATGCAGGGCAGAGTTACCCACTGTGGATCCTCCACGAAGGAAGGCCCAGCTTCCGATCCCTTACTTGGGGATCTCGAGAAGCTCTTTTCCACCAGCGCCGCCTGCTTGAGGTGACCCTGGGGGAAGAGAAATCACCCACTCCTGTTAGTGCCCGGGAGCCCAATGGCGCAACACCCTCGCCGCTGGAACGCGCGGCGTGACAAGGGAGCGGAGAAGGGGTGTGCGTGGTGCCTGCGCGCAGTTGACTCGCCCTGCCAGCGGCGTGAGGACGGGCCTCGGAGCGAGCCTCCCCGCGGCTGGATTTGAACCTCGGGGGAGAGAGCGAGCCAAGCGCCACTTGTCCTCCTCGGGGAGTCAGGAGGAAAAAGGAAGAGCGAGAGGGAAAAAGACCAAACAGAAATTGGGAAGATGTTCCAGAAACCGGTTGCACGGCTCTTGGTTTAGTACTAAACGTCCGGATGCTTGAAGAGTTTCCAGCAGCCAGTTCTGTTGTCTGCTTAAGTTGGGGGTCCCCTTGAGCGGATGGCTCCCCCCAGAATCCGTAGCCATTTGCTTCCCAATGAACTGGCTAATCTTTTTCAGGCCCTTGTTGGAGGTGGAGGAGGGCTGGCTACAGCTAGTTTTCCCAGGGAGGAGAGTTTCTGCTTTTTCTTTCTTTCTTTCTTTCTTTCTTTCTTTCTTTCTTTCTTTCTTTCTTTCTTTCTTTCTTTCTTTCTTTCTTTCTTTCTTTTTCTTTCTCCCTTTCTCTCTCTTTCCTTCTTTCCTTCTTTCCTTCTTTCCTTCTTTCTTTCTTTCTTTCTTTTCTTTTCTTTTCTTTTCTTTTCTTTCTTTCTTTCTTTCTTTCTTTCTTTTGGAGTGATGGGGTTTTGCTGCGCTCCAGGCTGTTTCCTTCGCAAACGTGATTCTCCTCGGCGGGAGGACGGAGGTGGACTCGGCGGTAAAAGGGCAGCTCCAGCAACATTTCAGGGCCGCGGTGCCAGCGTCCGACTAAAGGGAAGAGTCTTGGTTTTCAAAAAGAAAGGCCATCTCAGATCTTTCTGTTGCGCCCACACGTCCCGCCTGCCTGATGAGAAATCAATTCGGATTAGCATAAAACAGAGGAGCAACGTGGTCATCACGGTAAACGGAGGAGGAGGAGGAGGAAGAAGAAGAGGGGATCCAAACGCTTGGCACAAGCCACGGAAGGAAATAAAAAAAGGAAATAAAAGTTGGAAGCAGAGATATGTAGCCAAGGCTCCACACTGTTTTAAACAAATTAGGCTCTTTCCCATCTCCTATCAGTCAATCTGGTTGGAATTCGATTCCAGATATATTGGGCGACTTGGCAGGTTCTGCTTGCCCTGAAAATGCGTCTTTCTCCGCGGTTCCTCCGGCCTTGAAAAGGGAGCTGATTTCGAACAGAAAAGAAAAGCTGGATAGGAAAATCCGCAGCTTGAGGCTAACCCCCTTCCCCATATGGCTCTCTTCACCTCTCTTTGTCCCTTAGGAAGCAGAGGGCTATTGTCTGGGAAAACAACAACAACATTGGGGCCTGGAGTCAAATTTATTTCAGTCTGACTGCTAACCTGCCTGAGCTACCCCCAGAAACCACCTGTTGTTCCAAGTGCTTCTAATAACAAGTCTATTTTGGAATTGAGTCCAAGCCATTCTACTCGAGAGCACAACCTTGGAGAATTGGGGGACGCACCTCACTGTTCCCGGTTAGCTGAAAAAGCGCAGAGGGGGGGCCCAATTCATGCCTTCCATATGTGAATAGGCAACAAATGTGCCTTAAGATACCGAATTTGGGGGGGGGGGGAGTTGGACTTTCATCAGTGTAAAAAAAACCTCAGAAAGTCGACTGCGCGGTTTTTCCCCCTTGCTGCTAAAAAAATCGGGATTCACCAATGCTGCGCTTAGGCAGCGCGTTGGGTTTGGAGAAAAAGCGCGCGCGCGCGTGGGGAGGCGATCTTGTTAAACAAAAATTAAGAAAATCCAGAGAACGAGAAAAAAGGTGTTTTTTTTAAAGCCCAAACTGAGTATTATTTATTATTTTATTTATTCTTATTTTATTTTATTAAATAAAGAAGGATCTTTAGAGTAAAGAAGGATCAGGCCCGACTCAGCTCGTTAACTCCTTTTTCTGGCTGGAAACGGATCTCTCGGGAAACCGATCCCAAGGGTCCAGAATGAGATTGCAGGTTGCGGTGGGTTCAAGTCGAGAAGAGAGCTAGGCGGGGGTGGGGTGGGGGGCGTCCGGTCCAACGGACAAGGATCCCCTCGGAAGCATCCCTTTGAAGGGGGTTTTCTACGCTCTTTCCGACTGAAGAAATCGCGGGGACATTTGGGGGGGGGGGCTTAAAGCGAGAAGCAAAGTTCAAGGACCCCCCCGGGATGCTGTCACTTTAAAAGCGAGAACACCCCCAAAGAGAAGCGCCCCGCTTCCTTCCCCCCCCTTTCGGGGCCCAAAGGGCTTTTACAAAGGGGTTTCTTCCCCCCGCCCCCCCCCCATACCAAGGGAGGCAGAGTGTGCGAGCGAGCGGCGTCCCTGGCACCCTGGTCCCTTCGCGGGCCAGTGGCTGCGCTGCTGAGCAATTGGCCGAGGGTTGCTATGCTAATGAGGTGGCGACTGGGCGGTTGGTGAAAGACGAGTGGGAGAAGGGAAAAGTTTCGACCATTAGAGGGAGATCTCCGAGCGGGCACGGGAGATCGCCTCCGCCTCCTCTTCCCTCCTCCTGCTCCAGCACTCCAGCGGGCGCGCTCTGCATGCCAGAGAAGAGAGCAACAAGGCAGGCAGGCAGGCAGGGCAAACAGCCTCGTCCTCTCTCTCTCTCTCTCTCTTCCTCCCTCTCTCTTCCTCCTTTTTTTCTTTCTTTCTTCCTTCTCTTCTTGCTTTATTCCCCACCCCCCCACCCTCTCGCGCGCCCTCTTGCCTCTCGCCACGCCAATCCATGAAAATGCTTTGGAAACTGACGGATAATATCAAGTATGAGGAATGTGAGGTAAGCGTTTTCCGGCGACTGGGGAAAGAGGATCCCTTCCTCCCGCCTCCGTCTCTCTCTTCCCCCTAATGAGAGAGAGAGAGAGAAAGAAAGAGAGAGAGAGAGAGTGAAAGAAGAAAGAGAGAGTGAAAGAAGAAAGAAAGAAAGAAAGAAAGAAAGAAAGAAAGAAAGAAAGAAAGAAAGAAAGAGAAAAATTGCCAGCTGCGATTGGAAAACATCTTGTAGCACCCAAGGAAGCTTTTTGGGGGAGCAACTTCTTCACTTGCCGACTTGGCAAATTGGGGAGGCGGGTGGGGGGGCGGGTGGAATCGAAAAGGGGCAGGCGGAGGATGCCCGCCTGTGCAGTGGGTGGTTTAAGGGGGTAAAAAAAAAAAAGACCTTTGCCGGAGCACATCGGGAGGGGAGAAAGAAAATACACCCACACGGATCTTTCCTGCAAAGGCTCCGCATCCCAGCAAGCTACAGGGAAAGGGGTCGAGAAGATGGAATGGATGAGCAAAGTGAATGCGGAGGAGCAAAACCACCGCGAGACAAAAATTAAAACGTGTTTTAGCCAGTACCGAGAGATTCCCAGGATCTCCCCAAAGAGAGCCACCTCGTCGCTCTCAAAAGAGTTGCCTTGGATCCACAGGTTTGGCGCTGCAGACTTGAGGGACCTCTATCTGATGTGGGTAGTTGTCATTTCTGCATCAAACCTCCTTTGATCCTGCAGGATTCCTTCTGCTTCTCAGCCCTTGGATTAAAATTAAAGGAAGAGGAGGAGGAAGAAGAAGGAGAAGAAAAGGATGGTGTTGAGAGGAAGGCAGGCGTGGCTTTAAGCTCTTTTTTGAAAGTCGAAAGTGGAGCCTCGTAGGCATTGAGGGAGGGAGATGCTCGGAGTCATTCAGACGGCGTAGAGAGTAGGCTTAGATGGAGAAGCACCGCCTAAATAAGGTGCCAGAAACAATCTGTTGGTAAATTTGTGCCCATAGGGTGCCTTGGTGCCTCTTGCACACAGGCGTATTCTAATACAGGGCAGAGTATAAGAAATGACAAGTATTTGGATGAATGGAAAGTGTTTATGAAAAAGGCAAGAGCAGGGGTCACTTCGGTAAAAGTAGTTTGCTAATTAAATAATCGCGTTAGTCTTCCACGTGTTCGTAGTAGGATGCCGGTAAGAGTTAAACGTTAGTGTGTTTTTCTTTGTGAATTGTAAGCATGATGCTTATCTTTAATTGGGTTTGAGTCTTCCAAATTCTTTTGGGGGGGGTCTTTGTTTCCATTCCAGCCCTACTTTGGGGGTGCAGTATAAACATGAGCGCGTACATTACAGTTTTGCCTTTGTTAATTCTACACACACACACACACACACACACACACACACACACACACACACACACACACACACACACAGAGGAACCCGGCGAGGCCCACTTTGGAAGATTAATTAAGAAAACCAGCGTCGGTTTATGCGTGGAGATTTATGGCTGATTTGGAGGGGTTGTGTGTGTCTGCCGGATTGTTGTGTGTGTCTGCCGGAGGACCCGGATTGTTGTTGGGGGCAATATGCTGACTCTGTAAACCGCTTAGAGAGGGCTGAAAGCCCTATGAAGCGGTATATAAGTCTAACTGCTATTGCCTATAAATGTAGAGAGAGCAGGACAGGCTTCCTCTTTCATTGCACGTGTGAATTGAGAAAGTTGCGCGGTTTCCCTTCTCCCTCAGTCATTTTCGGGCGAAACCGGTTCCTTCCGCGCAGGCAGGCTTACAAAAAAAAAAACGGGCGTGGGGATTCCCACGCTTGGGGCTTCGGGGCCGAGAGATTCAGAGGTGGAGACTTCGGCGGCTGGATAGAGTGGGTGTTTTGGAGCCGTGTGCGTGGCTGATTCTTTGCCTAGGACCGACGGGTTCCCAGAATGCTTGCCTCCAGAGAGTCAGCGACTAAAACTAGCTAAAATTGGAAGTAACCTTTTGAGTGTCCCCGTTTACTTGGGAAATACCTGCCCCGAGCCACGCGGCTTGCCTTTCTAGGTAAATGACGCCCGAAGCCGAACGACGAAGAGAAAGCGAAATATAATCATTCTGATTATATTTTGATGGCGCTCATTTGTCTATTTGTTGGAAGTTGGAGCCCAGGGCAGCTTTGGAAAACGCGCCAGTGTTTTGATCTCGCTTCCACGTTTTTTTGTCACCGGAGTGAACTTTTTACGGGTCTCTCTCTGAATTATTCTGTCTAGTTCCGGATTCTTCTTTTTAAAAATTAAAACAAAAAAAACCCCAACCCCCTCCCAAACAACAACAACAACAACTCAGAAGAGTCTTAATTGGGATCTCCGGTGCTTTCGAATTGCCCTGCAGCGCCCCTTTTTGCTGAGGAGAGGGGAGCCCCGGAAAGGCTGCGGAGGGCAAAAACCGAAGCCGCTTGCGACGATGGAGGGTTGGGTTTCCTTCATGCCTCCGGTGTGGTGTTGCTCCAGGAGCTGTGCCGAGGCCTGCTTGCTCGGCGGCGGCGGCGAAATGCCTCTTGTTATGATAAGCTGGCAGGAAAAGTGGAACAGGCCTGTCATTCCCGCGGATTCGCTGGCGGGGAGCTGCCCAGCCAGTTGGACGGGTTGAGCCCAGCCTGGGAGCCCGAGCTTGTCCGGGCCAGTAAAGCGGCAGTCGCCTCCCTCTTTTTTCCCCCTTCCCTCCCTTCCTCCCTCCCCCCCCTCTCTCTCTTCGCCACCCTCTTCCCCGATCTCCAGTCCCAAAAGGGGGGAAGGCTCCTCTGGGCTCCCAGGAGGCGGAGAGGAGCTCCGCAGCCCCGATTCCCTGGGGGGGAGAGGATTGAACGCCTGGGGGAGACGGGATCCCACGCGCCTAGGAGGGAGGGGACAGCCCTACTCCTCTGCTCGGGGATCCGGCCAAGGCCCGCAGCGCCAGCGCCGCCTCCTCCTCCTCCTCTTCCTCCGGGCCCTGGAGTCATGGACCTGACGCAGCAGGACGCCACCGGAGTGGAACTGCCGGGCCCGCCTGAACGCAGGCAGCCGAAAGCCGGGGACACCAAACCGGAGCCCGAGAGCGGCCCCTCTGGGGTCAAGAGGGGAGCCGGAGCCCGGCAGTTGCTAGCCCTGTCCTTTCAGGCGCCCGACTTCACCCAGCCGCCGCCGCCGCCGCCGCCACCCGAGGTGCGCCTCCCTTTGCCTTGAGCTTGGTTCCTAGCGCCACTTCTCCACTGCTCAGCTTCCCCTCCTGGCTCTCTCCCGTTCGCCCTTCTCGCCCTCTCTGCTTCTGCAAGTTTTTCAGCATGCCTGGCTGCCTTCTTTTCCTAGTTTTCCTTCTCCTCGTTCTGCTTTCTTTCTTTCCTTCCTTCCTTCCTTCCCTTCTTCCTTCCTTCCCTTTTCCCTCCTTCCCTTCTTCCTTCCTTCCCCTTCCTTCCTTCCTTCCTTCCTTCCTTCCTTCCTTCCTTCCTTCCTTCCTTCCTTCCTTCCTTCCTTCCTTCCTTCCTTCCTTCCTTCCTTCCTTCCTTCCTTCCTTCCTCTCTCTAATGCCTTTTCCCATCCCTCCTCTTTCCTCTGGCCTCTCCAGATTCTTTTCCCACCCATTCTCTCTGCACCTTACTCTCCTTTACTCTGCCTGCCTTGGCTTGCCTAGCCTCGCACCCACCCGTTTGCTGCTCTCCCTGGCTCTCTTTCTCTTTCACTTCTGCCTGCCCTGCAACCTTTTAAAATGTTGCCCCTTTCCTGTGATTCGTCAGACGCAGCCACGGCATGACTCTCTCTCCCCCCCCCGTCCCTTTTTGTCTCTCTCTCTCGCTCGCTCCCCCACCTCTGATTAGATACACTGATTCTTCATTCAATGGACGTCATTCAGAACAGCCTCTGCTTTGAGTTGCTTCCTCGCTTCACGCTCGATTTCCAGCCATTCTTCCCTTATTAAGCATTCGTGTAGTATTAATAGTCATGAATATCTGCTATTAGGAGTCTTAAGGAAAGCGGGCTGCAGATTCCTCTCCCTCCCTCCCTCCCTCCCTCCCTCCTTCCCTCTCTCTCTCTCTCTCCCTCCCTCCTTCCCTCTCTCTCTCTCATTTAGGAACTCACGTGCAGCAGTAAAAGGAGGGAGGGAGGGAGAGAGAGAGAGAGGTGGCGACCAACGCGCACACACGCACACCACCCGCAAACGGATTAAGGAACACACACACACACACACATACACGCGCGCGCACCCCGGGCTCAACTTTGAATCGTGAACTCTCACGCCAAGGATTCCGGCTCTCGCCTTCGCTGCTGCAGAAACGTCGGGCATTCGGTTGTTGGACTGATGGATTATAGGCGCGCTTGCCCAGTGCTGGCGGACAAGCCTGGGCGTTGGGGACTCGGGGTGGTTTAAACCCGGGCTCCTTCCATTGTGTGTGTGTGCGTGCGTCCGTGTGTGTGTGTGTGTGTGTGTAGGAGAGAGAGACAGAGCGCTTGTGTGCGAGAGGGAGAAAGAGAGAGAGAAAGAGAGAGGGACAGAGCCAGAGTACGGCTAGGAAGCGAGCGAGCGAGCGAGACCTAAAAGAGTCCCACTTTTTTCTGCCTTTTTTCCCTCCTGGCCTGACTTGGTTCCCCCCGAAATCCGCGCAGATGTTAGTTCACAGTTTCTCAGCGATGGTGAGTGTGCTTCAGATTTCTCATATCTGGGGTGGGTGGTGGGAACCCCGTTCACCATCATGCTTTCCCCCCCACATCTTCTGGGGTGGAGGGGTGGGTGGGTGGGTGTCCGGCTGGCCGGGTGTCACCTCCCGCCGAAACCTCTCCTCTTTCCGCCTCTCCCTCCCCCTCTGCTCGTTTTGCCCAAGCTTCCTTCGGTGCTCCTTTACTTTGGCTGCTCCCCAGTAAACTACAAAAGGCTAGCCATGCTTCCACACCCGTCCATTGTGTTTTGTTTTGCTTTGCTGTTTCCCCTCCCCTTCCGATTGAGTTTCACCTCTTTTTTCCGCTCTGGTCCTTTCCCCGATTAATAACGCTCCTGGGGAGACTAAAGTCCAAGGCAGTTAACAGCCCCCTTTCTATATTTATTTCCTGGCTACCTCCCCCACTCCCCCCACTCCTTCTATTTGGATGGCTGTTAATTTCCTTGAGACGTACCTGCGGGCTATAATTTCATAATTCACCAAAGTCCCGGTTGTACAAAAAAAAAAGCAAAAAAAACCCCTCTGGCATTTCCCCCCTCCTCTTCATCTTGATATTTCCAAACCGTTTTCTCTTAATTTTGCTGCCTTGTTATTTACACGTAAAGTACGATTTTGCATGTACACGTTATATGTGGATGTGTGTATGTCTGTGTGCATTTTACACGCGCACCTACATACCCCCGGCTGGGTATTAGAGGAATGATTTGATTTCAATCAATGGAATAGCACATTGTTTATCCATTTTGGTCCCATGCTAGATTTGTAAATGCTGACATGTGGCATACTTATATTTAAGTATTCCCTCTCCCCCCCTCCAAAAAAACCCCCTGTTCTTTTTCATGGCATTTTGGGTGTCGTTTTCCAGGGCCAAAGAAGGACTAATGCAGCAATGGTGCACTTTCACTTTTTTGGAGAAAGGAAAAGAGTATTTGTTTGCTCTCTTTCACTTCTTTTTGACAATGATGACCGTAGGCTTTTTAAAAACAAAAGGTTCTCTTCCAGAAGAGAATATCTCGGAGGCTGCTTTTGACTCTAGTCTGAGCGCAAATATTGTATCTATCTGATAGGGTTTTTTTTAAATAGGGTGATAAACATTTGGCCTAATCCACAGTTCGATTTTGACTTCTCTTCCCCCTTCTCTCTGTTTGTCTCTCTCTCTCTGGTCTCCCCGTCTCCCTTTTTATGTTCTTATTCATCAGGACCGCCACGACGCGACCAGCAACGGGACAGCCCGGCTACCCCAACTGGGGAGTGTGGGCCAGTCCCCCTACACCAGCGCACCTCCGCTCTCGCATACACCGAATGCCGACTTCCAGCCCCCTTATTTCCCACCTCCATATCAGCCCATTTACCCGCAGTCTCAAGACCCGTATTCTCACGTTAACGATCCGTATAGCTTGAACCCTCTTCACGCCCAGCCTCAGCCCCAGCACCCGGGCTGGCCGGGACAGAGGCAAAACCAGGACACGGGGCTTTTGCATACGCACCGCGGACTTCCCCACCAGCTCTCTGGCTTGGATCCCCGAAGGGATTACCGGCGGCACGAAGATCTCTTGCACGGACCTCACGGCTTGGGCTCAGGACTAGGAGATATTCCCATTCACTCGATACCTCATTCGCTGGAAGACGTGCCGGTAAGGAGACCCGTGTGGCGGGGAGGCAGGCGGCTTCCTGCCGGCTCTTTTTTTTCCTCTTTTTTTTTCGTCCTCGCCCTGCCACGCTTCTTCTCCTTCTTCCCCTCCCCCGCTCCCCACCAGGGGATGGGAATTACAGTGTGCATTTCAAGCCTCCAGCACACCCTCCATGAAGGGAAGGAGCAACGGTGTCTCGCGGTTAGCAACCAGAGTTGAATTTGTCTCTCGCCAATGTCTTCAATTGCTAATGCAGAGAAATAGCTCTTTGCTTTTGTTGATGGGGAGTGGAGGAAGAAAGAGGGAAGGATGAAAGGAAGGGAGGGAGGGAGGGAGGGAGGAAGGAAGGAAGGAAGGAAGGAAGGAAGGAAGGAAGGAAGGAAGTAAAGACGCCAAGAACAGAATTCCCCTGACTGGCGTCCTTGGCCATGCTGCCTTGTTAGTGACAAAGCGAGGTAATTCTTGGGAAGGCCGTGTCACCTTAGGAAGCCTGGCCTTAAGTCGGGTTTTGGCTGGCTTGAAAAAGAAAACAAAAACTGACCCAAAAGCTTTCTCCCCACTTGTTTGTTTGGAAGGTGGGGAGGAGGAAGAGGAAGAAAAGAATGAATTGCAATTCTTCGGGTTGCAAACACGGCGTAGGAAATGGCCTAGGCCCATCACCCCTACACAGGGAAAAAGAACAATGTGTTTCTGTTGCTGTTGTGGTTGTTACTATTTTAACTTAAGATTTTGGAGCGCCTTAAATGTTTTTTTTTATTATTATTATTCGGGTCAGGATCTGGTTTCTTTCATCCGCAGATATAATTTGAATAGAAAGGTGGTGTCTCCCCTCCTATCTTTTAACAGTCTAGAGCCCTTTATAGCCAGGGGCGAGCACCATCTGAGTCTGGCTGCAAAAGAGGGTTATTTAATTTCTTTCTTTTTAAAAAAAAAATCTATTCCACTCTCCTAATGAATGCAGAATTTAAACAAGCCAGTAATTTTACTCCTGCTTCTTGTGCCATTGGTGACATTGGATAGAAAACATTTGTGGGCAAAGGGGAAAGGAAGTTTCTAATATTAGCCTAGGATTTGTTTTGGTTCCCCTTACTAAAATGTCACCGCAGATGATTGGATCAAATATTATCCCCGTATGTTCACTGACAGTTTAATGATTTCCAATCCCACTGTTGCAAGGATAATTTTGGCCACCGGTTCCTTTCAGAAAGCGATTTCCTCGTCTCCTTTATTCCATTCATTTTTTATTAATCCACATTTGAAGAAAACGGAGGAATTCATTACAGCCCCAACTCTCTTATTCCAACCCCCCAAAGAAAATTGTGCTTAGGTTTTGTTTTGCAAAAAAAAAAGGCCATGCCTTAAAGTATCCACATCTTTGTAGGAATTTAGGCGCTTTTTTTGAGGGGGCAGGGAAAGCCACAACAGCCAGTTTTCTTTTCATTTAAAAAGCAAACTCTAAAACAACACCAAGGATACCTGGTTTGGAACTAGGGTTGCTTAGAGGGGGGGAAAAAAAATCCCAGTTTGAATCAGCACTTTTAAGTAAAAACAGTTGCACTGAAATCAGGGGGAACTTCCACTGGTGTTTTTGTTTTAGATATCAAGTTGCAAAAGATTTGATTTTGCTGGGATTTCAGTTGCGGCGAGAATTGTATGTGCATATTTTTTTTGGGGAATAATAAATATAGGCTATTTTACTATGCCAGCAGTTAAGAGATGCCTGGCCTGTTTTAAGAAAGGCCCGTTACCAAGTAGTTTAAGATAAAAAACATTTAACAGGAACACCTCCCTCTTTATTAGGGGCCGAGTATTCCCAAAGCTGGTAAATCTGATCCGTTTAAAAGGCATTGATCTTAGAGAGGGAGGCGGGCGGCGTCACGTTAGGATGCGCGCTTTGACAATGGAATAGAGAACGCGGCCTTCGCCGTTGGACACGGAGCGAATGAAATTCGTTGAAAATAATTTTCCTGCTATAGGAAAGGCTGTTTTCAATTTTTCTCCTGCTACCGCAGTTAGCCATTAATATAAGGACGGCTGCTTGATACGGAATAGTTGCTGAAGCCGAGGACGAGAATTATTTAAACATAAGTATCTCGGCGGGATTTTAAAACCTAACAGCCGGTGGCTTCCGTAGACTTTGTCTAGGTGAAGAAATCAGACAAATAAAACGTTACGCCGCACTATATTTTTTTATAGGTTTAAGGCTGTTTGCTTGAAGGGATATTTCGCCATATAGTTAAAAAAAAATATCCAAGGAAACGGCAGCCAGTCATTTCTGAACATTTCTCAATTTAATTATGCTCAAATCCAGAAGCACTTTAGGCAAGTTACAAATGAGAGCATTGAGTACAATAAAACCTGTAATAAAGCAACTTCGTACCATCCACCCGGAATCATTGAGATCAGGCACAATTAACAGGAGCATAAATCCAAGGCAGAATGGAAAAAATGTTAAGACTCGGTATTATTGTTGGACGGAGACTTAGTGAAGGAGAGGATGGGGCCTTGGGGGTGGGGGTGGGGGTGGTGGTGGGGGTGGGTGGGAGGAAAAATCTCCATAGGAGCCTGTGGGCGCGCGCGCGCGCGCACCTGCGCTAAATAGTAGCGCTGAAGTTCGGCAGCGCGAGGGGGAAATTCTCTAGCTCAGCAGCGTTCGTGCTAATTTGTAAACACAGACAGACACATTAGATTGACTGTCAGTTTGGGAATTAAAAAGCATGATTTTCATTTTTTACTTTCTAATCACGTCTGAAAGTCCAGCGCGCGCCGCGCACCCGCGTGCCCGGAGCATCACAAGCCTTCCGAGCAGAATTGAAAAGCAGCGGTAAAAAACGCTGCCTGGGACTAGAGGGGAAGCCAGAATTGCTATGGGCCTCGGAAGCTTGCAGGGTTATCCTCCCTTCTCCTCTCTCTCTCTCACCCCAATATTCCGGATATTCCCCCCCCCCCCCCGTTTTCTGTATGCAGAGGTGGCACAGAAACATTCTTCTAGAATCTTAGCACAAAGAACCAGGAAAGCTTTCCCTTAAAATGCTTATTTCAGAGTGAAGAGGCGCTGGTAGAAATACAGTTTAAGCCTTTGTGCGTTAAAAAAGCAGGGTAAGATGGATAATTCGTGCACGTGTACTTAGGGGTTTACCCCTAATGCAGGAAGTCTGGATTATAAGTAAGGTCAGGCATTCTTAACTGAAGGTAATGGCTATTGAAATTAGCGGGACCCACTTCGGAGGAGATGGCATTAAAGGAGGACTGTCCCCAAACCAGCCATTCCTGCTTTCCAAAGATTCTGTGCAATTGGAGCCCAGTATTTGCTTTTTTTAAATTCAAAAACGTCAATATAGGGAAATGAATATTATTCTATTTTTTTTATAAAAACACCGAACTAGTTAAAGATAGAGGGAAATAAAGAGCTTCGCGTGTTTCTCTTGGCGTTGTTTAGAAATTCATATCCCTTTTGTATTGCTTTTGTTGCAGCACGTAGAGGACCCCGGTATTAACATCCCAGATCAAACTGTAATTAAGAAAGGTAAGCCACTTCTTTAGCATTCCAAGCATGTCCTCACAAGCTTGATAGTGAAGCTGAGAGAACTTACTAAAGCGATTGTTTCTCCCCCTGACGCCCCCCTCCCCGTAATTTACAACAGAGCTGAAAATGGAAAAACGAAATTGACAATCTCGGTTGATAACCCTTTTACTTAATCGCACCCTCTGTATATGTATGATTATATTATCGAGCTAAACAGATCCATGTTTTAGCTGTTCCTAATGACATTGCGGTTCGGAGCTGACTTCTAATTTCTTTAGTTGCCTTGAAAGTATGTTTCATTACCTAAGAAAGAGCCAATCCTGTTCAGTCCCCGTCCCCCCCATGCCCCATCCCTCTTCCTTCCTCCCCCCCTCTTGCTTCAGGTTGAGGAGATTGTTCTGGATTGTTTACATCAGAGGGCTTTGTTGTAACAAGCGAGCAGGATGGCGGATGGGTATTCGCTTGCTTAGCCTGCTCTCTCTCTGCAACGGGTTGGCTTTTCCTAGGCTTTCAGCGGCTTCTAATGTCTTGTTGCACTTGTGGTTTTTTTTTTGTCTGGAAGATCGCGTCCCCTCGCCTCCCAAACCTTGTCTGGCTTCGTAATTTCGTTGTGTTTTTTTTTAAAGTACTCGCGATGTTGGCAGCAGAGCAGAACTGTTGGCTTTAATTTTAAAACCTGTTCAGGGAAAGGCCGGATTCTGATCCTTTGGTAGGAAAGGTTTGAGAAAGGATCAGTGCGGCTTTCTTACCTAGCAGCGGGGTCTTGTGCTCTACAAAACGGCACCTCCTTGAAAAATCTCAGCCCTACACAATGAAAGCTAAAAATTTACCCCTCCTCCCAGCCTGGAGAGTCTTTGTCACGTCAAATTAGATGTGCAAGGAATAAATCTTAAAGTGATGCTCTTTCCAAGTCGACATGATAATTGGCTCTTTTATTAGTAATCTCAAGAGTTCGTTTAACTCCTATTGTCTCTATTAGCCTCCCCAGAGCTATTAATGTCACAAGTGATCTATCCAAAACCTAGATATCCCTCCTCCACGCTCCACCCTTTCACATTTGGATTAGACCTATTAAAGTGAAAATGGAAAGTATACGAGTGTAGGATGGAGGACAAGAGGAATAAACAGATGCTGATAAGAGTAAATATTTATAATGCAACCAGGTTGGAACATAATGCCAAGTCCATTTGCCTCCAAACAAGACTTGCCCTTATTTTTCAGTTATGTCAGCCGAACTGAACATGCAAAAAGATTTGGGATAATTTTACCCTTCTCCTGCACATTATTTTTAATAAAGCCCTGCAACTTTCTGTAATTAGGGGGAAAGTGAAAGTTGTGTCAAGGAAGGTTCTTTTCTCCTGGGGAAGCAGATGACAGTTAAGGAGGCAGACAAAAAAAATGTATCAATTTTCCTTTATTTTGTTTGAGGGGGGGGTAATTGTTATTTAAAGAAAACTGTACTATTACCTTTGAAAACAGTAATGAAAATACCTCTTTGGCGCCTCTCTTTCCTATATAAAAAGTTGCAATTGCAGAAAAATGTGACATCTAATTAAATTACTTTGAAACTATTCAATTGAAAGCACTACGGGCTACTCTAGTACAAATTATGCCCATAGTCGTGTAGCTTGTAGCATTACATCCCCCCCCAACAAGCGAAGGTATATTATGTGGCCGTCCTTTATAAATATTAGTAACAGGGAATGAATCCCCTTCCGGTATCCTTAACGGTTGAAGGCCATGTATCCTTAAGATAACTCTGTTAAGGACAGAGGAGGTTAATTTCAATCCCACCTCTTCAAAATCCTCAAGTTTGATTTAGACACAAGATACACGGCTGTTAAGGACAGGAGGAGGTTAATTTCAATCCCCCCTCTTCAAAATCCTCAATTTTGATTTAGACACAGTATACACGGCTGTTAAGGACAGAGGTGGTTAATTTCAATCCCATCTCTTCAAAATCTTCAATTTTGATTTAGACACAAGATACACGGTTGTTAAGGACAGAGGAGGTTAATTTCAATCCCACCTCTTCAAAATCCTCAATTTTGATTTAGACACAAGATACACGGTTGTTAAGGACAGAGGAGGTTAATTTCAATCCCACCTCTTCAAAATCTTCAATTTTGATTTAGACACAAAATACACAGTTGTTAAGGACAGAGGAGGTTAATTTCAATCCCACATCTTCAAAATCTTCAATTTTGATTTAGACACAAGATACACAGTTGTTAAGGACAGAGGGGGTTAATTTCAATCCCCCCTCTTCAAAATCCTCAATTTTGATTTAGACACAAGATACACGGCTGTTAAGGACAGAGGTGGTTAATTTCAATCCCACATCTTCAAAATCTTCAATTTTGATTTAGACACAAGATACACAGTTGTTAAGGACAGAGGGGGTTAATTTCAATCCCCCCTCTTCAAAATCCTCAATTTTGATTTAGACTGGGTGCTTTCAATGGGGGGCTGGGAAAGTAAGCCAAGCCAGACGTTGAAACTCGCATTTATTTGTCTGCTTCTGGCCTGAAAAGACTCACTTCCTTCTTTTATTTTTTAAATTAACCCAAGTAGGTAAAAGCTAGATTTTTAAAGCAAGGGCTCGGAGCACCCTTCCTTGAGCTTCCCCTTTCTCCCGCATGTCCCCCACCCCCCCAGACACTGAGAATTTAAAATTGAGGTTCTCCTCGAAGGTCATCTTGAAATTGGTATAGTCCATCCTCCCATCCCCGGTTTGTAAGCGTTGTTTCCAAGTTTCCTGGTTTCCCAAAGTCGATTCTGCCGAGTGTGGGCGATGCGTAGAGGGAGGCCTGGGGTGGACGGCGCTGGCCAGCTCGGTGGTTGCCCTTCAAAGCAAAAAGACGGACGGTGAGGAAATGGAGGGAAGGAGGCCGCCAGCCTCGGGGCTACTACTACCCCTTATCCACCCCCCACCCCCGTTATTCTCGTTGTTGCCCATCTGCCATCGTCTCTCAGCCACCTTTCCTGCCTTGTTTTCATCCCCCTTCCCCCATTCCTGTCATCGCCCCCCTCACCACACGTTTCCCAAGCCTGCCGCCCCACCATCGCCTCAGGCTCCTTCAGCAGCTGCTAATCCCCTCAGCGTTGGTGCACTAAGGCGGCTCGGCCTTCCCTCGGCCTCCCTTCTTACCACCACCACCACCCCGCCTCTCTCTCTCTCTCCCCCTCTGCAGGCCCCGTGTCCCTCTCCAAGTCTAACGCCAACGCCGTCTCCTCCATCCCCATCAACAAGGACGCGCTTTTCGGCGGCGTGGTGAATCCCAACGAGGTCTTCTGCTCGGTGCCCGGGCGCCTGTCTCTCCTCAGCTCCACCTCCAAATACAAAGTCACCGTGGCGGAAGTGCAGAGGCGCCTGTCGCCGCCCGAGTGCCTCAACGCGTCTCTGCTGGGCGGAGTGCTACGGAGGTGAGGCGGCCCGAAACGCGCGCGAAAGACAGTTGAGGGGGTTGTGTGTGTGAGGGGAAAAAAAAAGCCAGCCCCGGATTCGGTGCGTGAGGCAATGTGGCGGGAAGGGAGCCTATTGGCGGAGAAGGGTGGTCACGTGGGCGCGGTGTTCCGCCTCAGCCAATCGTCTCTCTCTCTCCCCAACGGCTCCAGTTCCCACCTCTCTAACCTCCTGTCTTATTATTTTAATTTCTCACAGTGAATAATACACTTTAAAACCCCCCACACGCCTCACCCTGAACACATTCACACACACACACAAACCCCAGCCTCCAAAACTGCTTTTCTCCTTTTTTTAATTTTTATTTTACAGAAGGCAACTGCTGTTACTAGGAGGAGAAATAAAGCCTTTCTTTTCCCAATATCCCCCCCAAATAGCCACTTCGTCAATTTATTATGCTGCAACCTTCTGGGCTCCTTCAGACGTTGCTGGTTTTAACTTCTGCTCCACTTTAAAAAAAAATGTTTTGTTTTTGCACTTCATGGTGCTTCTCCTGGCTCATTCAGTCGTGTTTATTTGTCACTGTAAGGGTTAATAACAGATTTTTGAAAGGAAAGACTGTTGAGAGTATTCTTGTGTTAAGTGTTTTTTTCATAATTCCCTCACGTTAATGGTTACTGAGGAATAACCATTTCCTCTTGTTTAAAAATGGAGTTAATATTCCTCAAAGCTCCATGTTTTGAAATCAGAGCCACAACCTTTTCACATTTTCTTTCTGGAAAATGATTCTAGAAACTTTGGTGTTTTTTTTTTTTACTATTCCCTTCAAGTTTCTAAATCTTGCATTTGAGTTTCAGGTGTTCTTTTAGAATTAGACAATAGGAAAGAAGCTACCCATATTCTCAATGTTACATCTCCACCTGAAACAAAATGACAGCACGAACAAGCCATTTCAAAGGGTTGTGACTAAAAAAAAATTACCAAGTATGAATTGCAATATATTTACTGAAAATGTAGTGAAATTTAGAATAATTAGTATTAAGAATGTTCATTGTTGTCATTATCTGTAGCCTGGACCATAATACAGCACAGCATCAGGTATCTGTGGAAATTGGGCTGCATTCAGTTAAAAGCAGACAGCAAGTCTTGTTAATGAGATCCACTCATACAGTCAACATCAGCAATCATAGGAAGGACTCTTAAGTGTAGCAAGGTCACTCATCCTAGCATAGCGTGTTAAAAGCTCATACACACCAGCTGAGGGCAGTGCCAGCATTACTTTCCTGAGGAAGGCCAGTGCAAGAGGGGAATTTGGCTAGGAACACATTTATGAGACAGTCATTTTTTAAAAAAATTCTCATACTAGGGTGCCTAAGAGATATCTTTCCTGTTTAATCTGAATGTAGTACCGTATCTATAACGACAGGCAAATGATGTTTGTAATTCTTACACAATGCAAGAAAATCAGGCTAAAATACATCTCCCATTGGGTCACAACTATGCAAAAACCTCACAGCTATATGCTGGATCACAATATATAAACATATTTTATAACTTTGTGAGTGCAATTGGTGTGTCCACATATGATTTGCAGCTGATATTGTAAGAATACAAAAGACTTAATTATCTGTTTTAACATGCAGTTATTTTAGTGAATTATGTATTTCAATGAATCTCGTACAGAAGTGTATAGCTCTAATTACACCACCAAAATTTAATTTTTCCTAATTAAACATACTAAATTATTTTAATAAGCATTTGTAGATTTGTAGCAAAGTATCTGAAAACTATGAACCTGAAGTTACTTGTGTATTAAATGCTGTTCTTTTTTAATGTGTGGAACAGGGCAAAATCAAAAAATGGAGGGAGATCTTTGAGAGAAAAACTGGACAAAATAGGATTAAATTTGCCAGCCGGGAGACGTAAAGCTGCTAATGTTACCCTGCTGACATCACTAGTGGAGGGTAAGTGATGGCTTTTTGGCAGTAGTAAAGGCATTATTTGGAAATGTTTCTTTTTGTTAGCTGAGGAAAACAAATGTGGGCCCTGAAATGTTTATGCATATTGTTTAATTTACATTATTATTGGTCAATGTGACCTTTTCCTCTTGTATTTTTTTTAAAGGGACTCTCAGCCAAAATCCATTGATGTCAAAACATTGGATGTGGCTTTATTGATATTTATTTGGATTGCAATGCATTTCAGAGTTGGATGCTAAATCTCAGTGAAATGAATGTAAGCAAATTGGCATGCAGTGTAATGCTTCACTTTAACTGGGTTGCTAGTTGATTGATCACTTGGATTAAAAAGTAGGACTGAAAACATTAACAGAGTAAACATAACTAATGGATTAATTTATTAATCACTGATTGACATGGTAGATTTTAATTGGATTTTAATCAGTGTAATCCCAAGTGAAGGGGGCAAAATAGTGAAATGTACAATTATTGTTTATATCTTGGTTTAGTATAACAAGGATTTGGGTTATGATGATTTTCCATACAATGCGTGACTTGACTGAACTACTTTCTTAAAAGAAACTGCTGTTCTTCAACAGCATCTCAAAATGTAATAGATTAATTATCATGCTAAGTCATATAATTGGGCTATAATTTATAAACTAGTAGAATTAGAAAAGATGTAGTCATACTGAAGATTATTTAGTCCATTTATCACAGAAGATAGTTGCTCCTTAAATGCATGTTATTGTAAATATGTTTAAGAAATGAATGAATTTTAATATTTACAAATACATTAAATATAAATAGTTTATCTATATTATGTAGCTAACAGAAGATCCAATTATAAGTCCTATAAAATTCAGACTGAAAATCAAGTTAAATATGAACAATATTAGTCACCTCAAATTCTACAACCATGCCTTTGAAGTCCATAGATTTATTGCATTATTTTTGCTGAAGTGAATATAGCTTCATATAGCTTTATTTAACTCAAAATGACTCCTTAATTATAGACAGTATAACATCAATGCAGAGAAACATTAGGAATATAAGAATGAATTCTGAGCAAGTCCTTGTTCACTATTATATGAGTAAATGCTTTAAAAATACTGTCGTTGGGTGAAAATGTCAATTGTTTTATTAATTGAATCCCAAATAATGTGTTTTGTTTAACTTTAGTTTTATTTTTATTCTGTTTAGCTTTGTCTTTATTTTGTAGTGTTTTCAGAGTTGAACAGAATACATGTATATGCACATATATAGTGGCCTACCAAATGGGAACATTGTTCAGATAAAAAAAAAACCAAACGCACTATATCTATTCTTGATTCTCTGTCTTTATGCTTGATAATGGTACAACAGACACAGAATGACCGCCAGCATTACTGGCAGCATGGCCACTAAGGAGTTACCATCTCTGCTAGTTGCTTCAGAAACTAGCTATAGGAGCAATTTTAGACCAACAGACAGGGAGGAAAAGAAATCTGTTTAGAAATGAAACCAGGATTTTTTTTATTTTATTTTGGCACATAAAAGCATGCTGCATTTATATAATGTAACAGGTAGGCTGGAAGTTTATTGGACCCAACAACACTTACGATCAGTTTCCAGTGCTCAGGATTTCATTCTTTGCACATTAATACACATTAAAAAGTTGGATCCTACAGCTACCTTAAGATACAACTCTGCTATTTTAAGCTACATACCAGTAGCTTATTCATATTTAAATCATTTTGACATTTGCATTTGAAAAAAAATAGAACTTTAACTTCTTAAATTAATTTGGGAATCCTTGACCTAACCTTAACCATGATTTAATAGTGTCCTAATCTTACTGCAAGCTTCTGATCTCCTCTTTGCTTGGTATAATTAAGCAAAACAGAAATGCTTTATTTTCCTTCTATTTTAATTGTGAAAAGAGGATGGGTGAATGTGCTGTTTGAACATTTAGAGGTCAAAAGGGGTGGACATGCATCTCCCTTTATGTTAAAATAGTTATAAAGTTTATAATGAGAACAAGAAATGCAAGGGGCATGCTAAATTGAGAATTACTTTGTAGTAGCTATTGACCCAAGGAAGTTGATACAAGCTGTCCTACGCATGCAGTCTTCACTAGGTTTTAATTCTGAGGTCTTTAACCTTGACTTTGGTTATGTAGAGTGAATTTTAAGTCACTCTTCATGCCAAGTTAGCTTTAGTTTTGCTTACTATCAGATTATAGCCATTTTTTTCTCCCCTTTTTTTTGCTTGCTTTTCCTTTTTTAAGTTTAAAGAAGTGAAGCTACAGCATTATAAAAATGCCAAGTGCCACTGAAAGTCCATCAAGGAGTCTTGCCATTAATAAATAGTGTACTTAAATGCCACCAGCAACTAATGAGTAATCAAGGAAAGCAAAAGAGAGTTTACAAGTAGCTGAAGAAGAAAAAAACAAACAGGAGAACAGGAAAAAGGGGGAAGGAGATAAATGCTAATATTGTGATATTTTAAACATTTAATAAAATCTATAATTTCAAAGGGGGAATCATTTTTTTAAAAAAGCCGCGGTTTGATCATCATCATTACGATGAAGAGAAACACAGGAATAAGGCTAATGCATAGATAAACTAATAATAGTGCCTAATTTCTCCCCCTCTCAAGAGATAATAGACGATTGTTTGGGTTGTGGTCCTTACGCGATGAGGCCGCTTCCAAAGTCCTGTTATTGTTTATGATCCGCTCCATTTTATGGAAACAAGCTCCGTGGACTGAGGCTTTGAAGCTCTAATTGGCGCATGCGTTCTTCCGGACCTCGAGCTAATGGCAGGAAGCCCTGCGGTGAAAACCAACTGGTTCAGGAAATTAAAACCAAAGATTTGAAAATCAACAAAACAGACAGTCTCAATGGAATGACCCTAAAATTCTTATGGTTAATCGTTTGGAAAAAAAAAGGGGGGGGGAGGGGGGAGAGGAAGGGAAGGAAGGATAATTATATGCAATCAAGTTAAATTTTAAGCACTTAACTATTTAATGCAGTCTACAGGGTGGGGATTGAAATAATGATCAATGATCAATATTAATCTCTAGGAACAGAATAATTAGATGTTTGGTATGTTTTTTTCCCCTATGCATATACATAAATGTATCCCCGTAATGTAATATAAACAAATAGAAACATAATCCTTACAAAACAGAGATAAAATACTTGGGATATGTTTATTAGTATGTTAAATAAAATGCCATAAACATATTGCAATATAATTTAGGACTAAAAGCTGATTACATCTACCACTTTGTGAATTGCTTAATCCGCCGCTCCCAAAGGATTCTTTAGGATCAGTATTAACACGCTCGTAGTTTGATATAAAACAATGTATTTGACGCTCCCTCCTCCCGTAACAACTTATTACCTTTAATAAGGTAGTTAATAAGGAAATGTCTTTAGCACACTGAGATATTAGTCTTTTCTAAAGAAGCGCTTTACCAGTAGATTGTAAAGTGCCAGTTAATCTTGATTGAGTGGATATCACGTGAAGAACCCAAAGATGCACGGCGCGAATTCCCACCTTCCTGTCGCCCGCTTATGCTTTGGGTATTAATTATGTATTTCCTCCCAATCTGCATTTCAGGAGAAGCCGTGCATCTCGCGAGAGATTTTGGTTACGTCTGTGAAACAGAATTTCCTGCCAAAGCAGTAGCTGAATTTCTCAACCGGCAACATTCCGATCCAAACGAGCAAGTCACAAGAAAAAACATGCTTCTAGCGACGAAGTAAGACTTTTTATCTCTGCGGAATATTCCTAAGGAAGATTTTGTTTATTATGTTTGGTTGGGCCCTGAGCTTTTTCCTCTGGTGCATTTGCATTTGTTTGCTGCGGATATGTTATTCTCCGTTCCTGCGTGGTTGCCTTGACGAGGTAACTAAAACGTACACAATCCTCATCGAGGGGAAACGATATTATTGCCAATGACGCTATTGTTGAAATCAAGCAGACCTATGAGAATGATCCCCCTCCCTCCCTTGGATGCTGTTACTCGAGGCGTTCAAATGGGAAGAAAATGGCATATTATAATGGCGAGGCTCTGCAGATTTATCTGAGAGTAAGCCCCGTTAAGTATAGTGGGATTTATTTTAAGGATTGTAGACAAGATTGCGTAGTTATTTGGAAGTAAGTAAAATTGATCTCAATGGAACTTACATGCTGAATAAAAATGCTGAAGATTGATTAACTGTGAATTCAGGTATTAAAAGTATTTTACTTCTAAGCAACTAAAATGCCAGTGGGGGTTTATTTTAAGACAAAGACTCTAGGGATAACTTAATAGAAAAGATATTCAATATTCAGGTTAGGTGGTGGGGGAAGAGGAGAGAGAGAACTCTCCATTATTGTAAATGATGTGTTTGCTGGAAATTAAAATGCTTTCCCCCTCATAGTAGTTAATTACAGATGGTGATTCACCAAAGAACAGTGGGCCAGAGGGCACCCAGTTATTGAGAGAGATATACAACTGAAATATGTCTCAATATTGCCCTTTAGAAACTCAATTGCTGCCATATATATGCTCCCAGGTTTTTTCCCCTCTGCTGGCAGTTTATTTAGATACTGGTATGAATCTAATTTCTGAGTGGATCCCTTTATTCCAGTGCTTTGTGACCTATATAAACTACTGCATCTCTCTAATGCTACTAAAACGTATAAAACGAAATGAGAGTCCTGGAATTGATAAGCTAAAGAAGTAGCTTTGAGAACTGTTCCACTTTCTAAATTGGAGGGTTTTTTGTCCATAAAATTATGGTAACTGTCACATTTTATTGTCAATTTGCTTGCTGAGAATAATGGAACTTTTCATAAACACATGTAGAGGGTCCTAAGTGAAAAAAAGAAAAGAAAAAATAGTGTGTTATTGAGATCAATGCAACTTACTTTCAAGGAAAATTACAAGCTTATAGTAATACTTAGATCTAAAAAATAACTGTTGACTTAAAGCCAGAAGACTAGACATGGATGTTAATTACAGAATTTGTAATTAAGAAGTTTGATGGGGGTAAACAGTGGGTATTACTCTGGAGGAAGGAAGTGGGAGACATATTTTGTATCAAGGAGAAATGTGTATGCTTGTGTGATTTCCATAGAACTTTCTGACATTTTTCATGTGATTATGAAAATGTGGATGTATATGACAGGAAAGAGTTAAAATAAAACAGAGATGTATTGAGTATGACAGAGAAACCTCAGATATCAGCATCAGTAAATAAATGTGAGGGCACATTGGGATGAAGAACACAGTTTGATGCAAACTGCTGTTCCAATAATTATTGATATAGTAGTAGCTTTGTATCATATTTTCATATTTTCCACACAGTAATCTATACATGTTATCCTTGGGATGAAATAAAGACATGGTCCTCATTTTCGGACACATAGCTGGACACATACTTAAGGGATTACTAGCACCCTATAGGTATCTAATATACTTGTATGCAATGTATGTACATGCACTGAGAGAGAGAGAGAGAGACAGACAGACAGACAGACAGAAACAGACAGAGACAGAGATAAATGTAGGAAAAAGATTCTAGATGCCACAAGATAAGAGAATGATCTAGTGTAAAAATGCATCTGTGTGTTGAAAGACAAAAAAGGAAAATATTGTTCCTGGGAGAAGTGGACGTACATCAGTGCAGAGGACAAGCCAGGGAGATGAGAGAAAGAGAAAGGCTGTTATACTGATGTCAATATTTCTATATAGGGCATCAGCGGTGCAGAACATGAGAGAGCGGGTAAAAGAGCAGAGATTCTTTCTTTGCGTGCATGTGTGACTTTGCTGTGGAGGCAACTGACTCCTTGGCTCGCCTGCCTCCTGACAAGACTGGCTTATTTTCCTCCCTCCCCTTCTCTCTGCTCCATTTATGCTGCAGACAGATCTGTAAGGAGTTCACCGACCTGCTGGCTCAGGATCGATCTCCACTGGGGAACTCTCGGCCCACCCCCATTCTGGAGCCGGGCATCCAGAGCTGCCTGACCCACTTCAACCTCATCTCTCACGGCTTTGGCAGCCCTGCTGTGTGCGCAGCAGTCACTGCCCTGCAGAACTATCTCACCGAGGCGCTCAAGGCCATGGACAAAATGTACCTCAGCAACAATCCTAATAGTCATACAGATAACAGCACCAAAAGCGGCGACAAAGAAGAGAAGCACAGAAAATGAGGATTTTCTTCTTGCAGCCCCAACCAGACCAGCCAGCCTGGCCCTCCCTCCCCTTCCTCCTCACCCTGAGGCTACAGCAAGAGAAGCTCAGAAATCTGTCCCAGCCTATTCACTCAGGAGGACCGGCTAATTCACATCTCTTTCAGCCCCCTACCCACCATTCTCCTTTTTCTTCTCTCCTCTCTTTCCCTGCCTCCATCACTTCCCAGTTCATTTCCAGTTGCTACCCAGTTTGGAGCCCGAGAAAACAAAGGTGGCGATTGGGCCATCCTAAAAGGAAAAAAAAAACATTTTTTTGTCGTCTTTGTGAACTTTTATTATTTTTAACAAAAATAAATAAACTGCTAAAAATAAAACAACTTTTTTTTTCTAAAAAAAGAGAAAGAACTAAGTTTAAAGGTTAATAATTAATGAAATGTGGAAAAAAATGAGCTTCATCGGACTGGATCACCACCTTCTCTTATACAAACTTCCGTTTAAGATTGTAGCCATATTTAAACAAAACAAAACAGGAAAGAAAGGATGATAATGATGATGATGATGATGACATTTTATCAGTATTGTGAATAAACTTGAACACAAACCACATGCAGTTCCATGTCATGTCTTCAGTTTTAGCACCTCTCTCCTGCCAAGGTAAAGCGACTAATTTGAACTTTCTTATGGTGACACCGATTCATAGTGCTTCTATAAGGGAATCAGTGTTCTGTATGTATATATTTATTTATGTGTAATTTAATGGGAACTGTAAATATGGTGAGTCTGTTTGAAGCTTTTTTTAATTATTTATCTGGTGATCTCGTTTACCTCTTGTTTAGTGGGTTTTTAAGTCTTTCCCATCTTAGTTCCATCACTGTGGTTCATAGTTACTTATTTAGAAAATGGGAGGGGAGTTTTTTAGGGGGAGGTGGGGTGGTATTTTCTGGGATTCATCACTTCAGCCCTGTTGTAGCATGTTATAAAAAGGCGACAATAAAGCAGCTAAGCGATTGAAGCAACTTGGATTTTTACAAATATATTATTAACATTATACTTAATTTCCACATTGATAAAAGGAAAATAAATCAACCGTCCAACCCAGACTGACCACCATTTCCACTGAAGTAAATTAGGTTCCCCTTCCAAAAACATTTTTTCCGCATGTTGATAATTTTTAACAACTCTTTGTATGCTGTGGCTTTAAAAAAGTTTATATCCAGGGTCTTTCTATTGAAAGCATAATCAGAGCAATAAGTTGATATTGTCTATTCAGATAAAGAACTGGGGATCTTCTCTTCCCTCTCCCCTTTTTCATTTTGAGTTGCCTTTTGGTTCAAAGAACTTCCATACATTGGGGACCACCTGGTATCCTCTATTTCCACCGGCCATATTGGAAGCAGTTACAGTTGTATTGTATTGAGTTGTGCTGGCAGTAGTTTCCATGCCTGTCAATGTATCATAGTCCTTTGTTGCCCAGATAAATAAATATTTGATACGCTTTATGTCGATTTTTTTTATTCAGTGGCTGTCTTTACCCAGGCGTATTTTTGTTCTTGGCAGTATTTTTTATTCAGTATGGTTACAGTAATTGAGTTTAACTCTCCCTTGACAATTGCTCTTTGCAATAAGCAGCTGAACCCATTGTTTCCCTCAAGTATAATAAAAACTTACTTTCAAGTTGGAGTTCAGAGCAGGGTATCATTTAGATATTCCACTGAGTCTGTATTCAGACAAATTACACAATAAAACAAAATGTATTCTTTTGGATTAAAAAAATATTGTACTGTTGAAGAAATGGCATTTTAATTTCCTTTAACTGAAAGGTGATTTTATTTTTTAAAAATAAAGTTTTATTTTATTTATTTGATCTTTAGGTTTTGTTCTTGTTTCATAACTATATATCAGGGTTACCCATTTTAAATGTGTGACATCATATGAATTGCTTTTTAATTTTCAATGCCATTTAAAAGATGGGGAAGAGAATTATATCTGACTGAGAATTATGTATATTCACATACAAATGTTCATACAGAACACATTTTTTTAAAAAAATTGTGTCTATGTAAATGCATGGGATACGTTTTCATATTAGGGAAAATAAGTAATCCCACTCATCTTGGTTGACTGACATATTACTTCAGATGTATTTTAGGTTGGATCTTATGAATATGTGCAGGTCATATTACTCTAAACATTTAATCATGTGATAATAGCTTTTCTAATATTTTGGATGAGGAAGATCTTATTTTGAAATAATACATGTTTAATGATAAGCAATACAACTCAAACTTTTAGATAAGCGTGAAATATTTTATTTTCATATTGGATAGATTTTAGTTCCAGAAGATTAGGATATTCATTTGGAAGAGATGCCAGCATACTTTTTATATTAGAAATCGGCTCAAAATGCACTCTTAGAAAAATTGCACTTTTAACTCATTATTTCATTTTCTTTGGGTTCATATGGTACAAAATTGGCTTTATGCAAATGTGGTTTGGTAGAAATAGAGAGTGAAATGTTGATATTAAAGTGTTACTTTTGTTGAAATACATGCTTAAAATGCTGATTGGGAGTGTTGAAGCTGAAGTGTTTGAGCAAACATTGTGAAACTTATTTCCAACGTGATGATTGATACCAATCCAGATCAATTTTGTCTAGTCTTTTGATAAGTATTGCAAAAAGTTAACAGTTTGATGGCTTACCTAAGAAGACAGTGCAGGGACTTCTGCTTCTACCCCAAAAGCAGAGTGGAAAAGTCTTAACTAGTTGGTACCTTTTCTCAACAAAGAGAAATTTAGATCTGGTATTTCTATTTCATTGTTGATAGAGGAAGCCAGTCCAGTAGATGAAGAAGTTCTGTTTTTTCCTGATTGCTTCTTTACTTAGGGAAGACAACAGAAAACCAAAATATTTGGTTTGCTGCTTTTAAAACGCAGTTTTACAGTGAAATATTCTTCCTCTGATGGCATATGAATGTGCTGTTATGTCTGTGAGATAGACATTGAAAATGGATCGTTTGCATATCTTTTTGAAAATGCTTATTCATCCTCTTGCCTCAGATACATTGGTTAACTGTAAAGCGGATGTAACCAAATAATGAGGTGAATGAACCCTAACTGTACATGCAGCCTTGACATAAATGAAATGCACAGCATTGTAGCAGGTGAAGTGAAGCATTGTCTATCTGGGCTGTTTTTCTTGGCTGCAACTCAGATTGTGTGGGGGATCCTAACCTCAGGCACAATGGCATTCATAAACAGCAATGCACACACTGCTGCTCTTTCTCCCGCAATGCATAAATACTCATTTTTTAAATGAAAAACAATCTTATTAAATACCAGTCATTCATATCTGGATTTACAGATGCTTGTTACTTTTTTTAAAAAAAATCTGCCTAATAGTTTTTAGCTGTAACTGGGGAATGTGTAAAACATATTTAATCTTAACAACTTTCCTAATAATTTAAAAGATATGAATAATGTATCTGGCAGTAAAATACAATTTCAGAAAAGAAATTTAATGAATATTGCATAGTTACTTATTGCAAACAATTAAGAATTAGAGTTGTAAAAATAACATTAAACCTTAAATGATATTTATTTATGCATTGCTTGATTCATACATTAAAATATTGATTGATCATTAGTTTAGTTAAAATATGTTAATTATTATTAACACCCCATTTTTTTTTTACTTTTTTTGAAAAATGAAACTTAGTTAACTTAAGACAGTAAGTCTGATGATTATTGAAATGATTTGCTTTAGGAACCTGCTGTAAACATTGAGAATACATCTCACTATTTCATTTTGACCTTTTTTTTTTAAAGTGCTTATTGCAGAAGATAATAATGGGTTCATTACAGTTTGGGGCTCATCTGCTGTGACAAAAGTGCAGTTACCAAATCATGGTAATTACTTTCACAGTATTTTTCAGGGAGGGGGGGATGTATTTTAAGTGTTGTAATCAATCACTGTTGCAGCCTTTCAAATTCTAGGCCATGCTTTTAGCTGCTAACCTTAACACACACACACACCGTAATAGAAATTAGTAAGAATGGTTAAATGTTAATGAGCTATAGTTGCAGTCTTTTCATGCTATGCTAATTTATGCATTTTTTTTAAAAAAAGTACTACAATGTGTCTTCAAGTTGAATGGTTACCACCCTCCTCTGTAATAAATCATAATCTACCCCTCCTTCCTCCCAACCTCCAAAATCGAATATTAATATAATTTGAGATTTAACTGGTGGAACAGCCATCAGGACAGCAATGCCCTGCAGCTGAAATAATATTTAAAATAGAAGAGATTTGACATTTGATAAGTCAGTGGCTTGAAATACCCAGTTGTACTTAGCTAATTCAGTCCTTAACCTCTGGTTTCAAATAAATCAATTACAGTCGATTCCACTTCAGTTCAGAAGTGCATGAGGTTTTGAGTTAATTGAATACATTTTATTTGCTAGGAATATTCATTTATCCAAACCTTTAAATATAAAGGAGTTTTCTTTGATTGCCCGTGTTAAATTTAACTGCATAATCCAATCAAGACATGCTTGTTTGCTTGGATTCTCTCTAAATTCTATAATGGGTAGCTTGTTTTCTTTACAATGCATACCCTCAGCAAATTGCAATTTTGCTGAATTTTGTTTAAAACAACTGTGGTCTTAGATAGCTTAAGGTGAATTTAAATTCTCTAAAACTAGTGAAAGTTACTCCTCAGGTTACTATTTGGGATAAGTTTGTAGAATAAGACTGGAATTCTGAAATACTTGTAGAATAAGGTATTTAGTTTAGTTATATCTGATTTGTTGACAAGACTGTTGATTGAACTCCTGTCAAAACCAGGTTTAGGATGTTATTTACTTTACAAATAAAGAAAACAAAGCACATCATCTTAACATACTCTCCTCTTAAGTATTGTCTTGAATATAGCCTTTCCTTACCTGGTACCACAAGATGTTTTGAATTACATCTCCCAAAATGCTCAGCCCGCAAAGCCACGGTGGCAGGAATTTTGGGAAATGTAATTCAATACATGTGGAGTGCACAGAGCATCACCCAGCCATCTCTGAAGTGACAGAAAACCTGCCCTCATTGCCGTTTTTTTTGGCAACAATGGTGGTTGAATGACTTTAGATGATACTTAAATTGCTAGTGGAGAAATGGCTTAAAGCTTGAGGACCTTCCTTTAGGTTCCTGCTCCAAAGTAAACCCCCTACTGATGTCTGGCAATAAATTGAAGGTATGTAATTAGCATGTAAGAGTACAGCCCTATGTAGATTTATCAGAAATTAAGTGCTGGTGTAGATGGAAATTTACTTCCAGTTGAGCCTGCGGAGTTTTGAGTCATAGACAAAAAACAAAGCACATTGATTATTGTGGTGCAAGACAGCAGTCTAAATAAGCAAATGAATGCTTATTTATTTTTTAAAAAAGGTTTGCAGCAGAAATAAAATGGGAAATCAGTAGTTTAACAAAGTTAAGCATGCAATGCATTTACAACTGCTTTTTTCAATTTCTGTTTTGCCATTGAACTCCTTGGTGTTCATCATTCAACCAGAAAGATTCAGTTGCTTGCTATCTCTATTAAATGATCAATTATAGTCCAAGCCAGGATATAGTAAGAAATTTGTCATTAACTTAGTAGAATGTGAATTGCTTAGATCTCCATGCCATTTCATCCTATGATGTTCGGTGTTACTTAAACCAATATGACTAATACTGCTAATATAACTTTATAATAGTTGGTAGTAGTTGTAATTGTGTGTGTGTGTGTGTGTGTGTCCAAAAAGTTTCACTACCTTATGGCAGTGATGCATGAAACAAGTTTGCAAGGTAGGTCAATAAAGTTCACCATAAATTGATAAAGTTTTGGAATAACAGTTAACTCAAAGCCACTTAGTGAATTTGAAATCGATTGCAAGAAGTTCCCGGTTCATATCCTATCTCTACTCTGTAATTATAAATAGGACATTGATGAAGGAATAAGTCAGTCAAGTCCAGAATGATAATGGTTTGAAGGGCATGGTTTGCAAGCTGTCCTTTCTACAGTGAGTAAGAAGTCCTCCCTATTTCCTATAAAATGCCTAGACACCCACATCTTTCTTCTAAAAGCAAAACCAGCGCTACCAAACTTCCCTATAACAAGAAGCGCCGGACTGCTATCCCTATCCTTTTGTTGAGGTCGGCCAATGTCAGGGAAGGAAGCGAGTTAAGGAGACTTAGTTTTACAATTGCGCGTTGCTTTTTTTGCTGGGGAGGGTTCCCAGGTCTTGGATCTGCACCGGCCGTAGTTTGTCTGTTTTGGGGAACAGAGAAGAACCGATTAGCGCCCTCTTTGCCTCTTTCAGACCTGACGGCACACCGAACGTGCCCAGAGGATAATCGGGTTAGACAACTGCTGGGAATCAACATCTGCTCCTCTTCCCACCTCCATTTCAGCCCATCTCCCCTTTCCCACCCCGTTATTGAAAAGCAGGCAAGGCTTGGCCGGGGGTCAGGGCCATAGCACCGGGGAGGAGCGTTTCGATCCAGGCTAGAGGGGAAAATGCGTGGGAGATAACAGCAGATTTTTCTCTCCTCTGCAACAGCGAGGGACCAAAAGGTCCGGAGAGATGCTTTCCTTTCTCTCCCACGCCGCGACTCCAGGTTTTCTTCTGGCCCGAAGCTGCTTTGGGAAACGCGGCGGGAGGGCCTGTGAAGTTCCCCACCCACGAATTCGCTCCTCAAACTCACGTGATTACACCTGGTCACTTTGAGCAAGCAAGCAAAGATCAGGAAACTTGTTGCTCGTTCCTGCGTTCCCGGGTTAAAACAGCCATCCTATTTGCTTGTGTGTGCTCCCAGCTCAAAAAAGGCCTTGCCAAGTTGGTGTTCTCCAGAATAGTTGGAGCACAACATGCATATTTTTCTAGCAAATTATTATAACACTTCTGCTGCAAGAAAAGTGGGATTGAGCAGGTTGGGGCTATGATGAAATCTTTAAACTGTGTTGGTGTTTTGAGTGCCGAATTCTAGATAAAAGGAATCTGTAGCTAGGGAGAGCATATGGAGAAAAAGTTTTCTTGCGGGTTTGACTTTCCTAGTAGTGAGAAGATAGACAAATTTATGTAGATAGCATGATTTCTTTTTCTGAGACAGGAAACCTGGCTGGAAATAGATGTCCCATTGCTTTTTAAACATGTGCTCAATGTATCTTACTCATTTTTTTTCCAATACGTTCCCTCCACACCACTAGTTATTGCTATAGTTATGTATTAAATAAAAATCATAGTAGTCTGCCTCCCACCTGAACCACACTGTAACCCAATTTGAGTAACCCCGAGGCTGTAACCCATAACACACCTGCTAAATTCACTCAATGGCACCTAATTGAAAATAAACATGCTCAGAATACCAGATTAAATGCCAGTATTTTGTTGAGCTGGATTTGAGATTCCTTACAAACAACTGGTGATCTTCAGATTTTGCATTTCAGCCTCCACCGGCTCTGTTGCAGAGCCAATGCTATTTATTACCATTGGGGCCATCAATTTGGGGCGAGATGCTACTTGCTCCCACAGCCACTATGGCCAGCAGTTATAGGTTAAAATATTTGCATTCCTGAACATTTTTCAATTTGCTGAAACTGGAAATACTCAGCTGCCCAAGCAAGGATATATGTGCCAATGTAGAATTGTTTGGGTTGATGGAACAAATTTCTGTTGCGTTGTAGCAAGATTGCTTCAGGGATTTTGATAGTAGGGCGGGATTCCTGATTTCTATGCTTTCTAGATAACTTGTTGGACTCTCTATTTCAGAATATCTTATCCTAATCAGAATTTATTTCAGGGTGAGAGTCAGCCAGAGGCTGCTACTTTGCTTTGTGGGCAATTTCAACACAAAAATTGCAATTGAAGGTGATGGGAAAAGTTCCCAGCCTAAGCACTGAGAATGACCAGCCTCTCAGAGTGGGCAATCCTAGCAGAAGGCTTGGTATTAAAAGTCTTGGGGGCTCCAGTTGCCCCCTTTGATTCAGTGAACTCCATGCGAGACAAAATCTCATGGTGTTCAGCAATGAGTGGGCTCATTATCAGAGACCCAACATCTTCTGCAGAGAAAAGATTTTCAGGCAAAATGACAAGTACATTCAAAATGCATCAGTTTTTCCAATGGTGACATTATTGTCAATTTGCTTTTGGTTAAGTAGCAGTCTTTAAGCATGCGTTCCAAAGGAGAGGGGGGGGGGAGATTGAAGCTACTTGGGGTGAATGTACTGTTTATAGTAAATATGTATAGGAAAAACATTATGAGGTTGTCCTTTGCTTAGATTGTCAGTATTTTGGAGAAACTACATCTAATTTTTCATATCAATTAGTACTTTTTGTTCTGTGTCAGGATCATATATTAGTATGTCTGTATTACCAACGTATGGTTCTTAATTATATTAAAGGCAGAACTGGTTCAATTTTTGGATTACTAAGAGCGTAAAATAGTTCTAGATTTACATAAACCTCTTAATCTTATGTGGATTTACTCAGAAGCAAGTCTTGATGAGTTCTACGGTTTATTATATCCTAACTGTGGTTACATCATGCCTTTTGCTCTTGGTCCTTCCTGAGTTAGAAGTCTTATATTCACCAGGATGTATTCCAATCTAGAAGCTGAACAATGCTTTGATTAAGCAATATTTGTATAGGTGTGAGTATCCTAGGTTCTTAAACCAATTCCCTTTTTTAAAAGAAGGAACATATTCCTTTGTTTTGGAAACTCCAATTCTGACATTTTCTCCCACTTTCCTATATTACATATATCAAAGTTTTTAGCTGGTTATGCAATTGGGAGAGAAGGATGGGGTGAATTGTTTAACACTCTGGATGGCATCTTCCTTTTAGATTTTTCTCTACCGTTTTGTGTGTCCAAGAGATTACAGCACGATTACAATGACTCCACTTTGCAAATGTTATTTGGAACTAATTTCAAAGAAAAAGTTTCTTGTAGATTATAGAGTTTGTTTCACCATGGTTTGAAATACATCTGCAAAAGTCTTAGATTCTTTTTAGTAACAAATTTGTGGCACTTTAAAAAAAATATGATAGTGGTCATCTTACTGCTTAAAGTTAAAGTAACCAGGTCTAGAAATTCCATTCAGTGCCATTTCACTGAATACACATATTGTTTCTTTGGCCATGGTTTCATTTGGTGGAACTCTGGGTTCTAAATGTGCAGTGGTGGTGGTGGTGGTAAGAATAATAGATGTGCAGGTTATGAAGTCTGTTCATCCCCAAGAGTACTTTTATTAGAACTATGTCTCCATAAATGTAAACTTTAAAACTTTATTTACATTACTTGTTTTGCCATTGCTCAGTTTATTTTACTAAGATCTTCTCCAAGCACTTGCCCTCACCAGTTGGCGTGATTCTAAGTTTGGCCTTATTTAAAATAATTGAAATCAACTGGATTTTAATTAGGCACAACTGCCCAGTCTCATTTGCATGAGTTTATCCTAAAATATAATTCACAAATTAAACTTTTGTTGGTTTAACTCAAGTTTAACAACCATTATGTTCACCCAGCAGGCTAAATTAATACAAAGCAATGTGAACTATGGGAGTACCACTAAGACCAGCTCCATGATTAATAAATTACTCCTGTTCCTACCATTCCTTCCTTGCTAATTCACCCAAAAAATCTATCTACTACATCAGAATCCTGGGTATGTGGTTCAAAGCCTCTAGAGATGCTTTGGGGCAATCCCCAGAATTCCCAGTTGTAGTCCCGACAGAACCTAGGAGAAGGCCTTAGGAAAAGATTGGTGGGTTAATGTTTTCCATTCTGCTTAAGAAAATAACCAGCAATTTTGGTAGCAGATTAACCTCCATTGTTGAGTTTTTGGTTTCAATACTAGATGGTGATGATAACTCACCTATTTAGGCTTCAAAGAAGGAAAAGGGAATTCAACTAATTCCTCTTCTTTATTGATGTGTTAAGCATTTTACATCATGTTATCCTTATGGTGTGAATTGCTGTTATTATTAACTATCTCCTTAATTTCAGTGGCATCTTAGTAGATGTGATTTTTAAAAAATGAGGGAGGAAAAGGTCACACCGCCATGTGTTATCACACATGACCATGCTTTACCTGAATTGAACAGAGAATACACTCTTCTTTGGAGAAATAGCTTAAGTTGGTTTGCCTGGAGTCACGATCAGATGTACTTACCCAAAAATCAGTCTGATTACATCTGATAAAGTTTATCCTAAAGTCAGTGCATAGTATTATGTCCAAGACAGGAAAAAGCATACCTTAAGTTCTTTCCCCGCAATGAAATGTTGGGACAATTGGGGTAGGGGCAGAACGAGAAGCACTCATGAAGTCTCCTTGTGGTTTCTAAATGAAGACAGTGAACCTTTCCTTCTGAAACTGCTAAGGCCAGGACAGCTAAAAAGGCAATCCTGCCCAATTACCCTCTTTTTTCCCCCCAGAAAGGAAATTCATGGTGTTCAAGTGAGATAGGGACAAGACCTTTACAAAGACCAGGCAGAAGGGCTCAGGGCATGCCAAAACCTGAATTTAACTTCATGCGTGGAGCCTCCCTTCCTCCACCATGGAAAAGCAATCAAAGGCCAGAACTAAGCATTATCACTGTTCTGTTTTTGAAAAGGCAAGATAGGCTTTTGATTGCTGCAGGGGTGCCCCAGAGCTAGGCAGAAGCGTGGTAAGGTTCCTTGATTCCATGGCTCAGATTCAGCTCCTGCAGAGAGAGAGAGAGAGAGAGGGAGGGAGAGAAGGAGAGAGAGAGAGAGAGAGAGAGAGAAGGAAAGAGAGAGAGAGGGGGGGAGGGAGAGAAGGAAAGAGAGAGAGAGAGAGAGAGAGAGAGAAGGAAAGAGAGAGAGAGAGAGAGAAGGAAAGAGAGAGAGAGAGAGAGAGGGAGGGAGAGAAGGAAAGAGAGAGAGAGAGAGAGAGAGGGAGGGAGAGAAGGAAAGAGAGAGAGAGAGAGGGAGAGAGGGAGAGGGAGAGAGATTCAGAACCGACTGATTACCCAGTTTCCATCAGTGTCTTAGTGACTTTGAATCTAGGCCTCCCTTTCTCTCCCCTCCCCTCCCTGTCTGGCCGCCTCCTGATATTCCAGGTTCAGCCTCTTTTCCTGGCTCTCATTCTCCCCAGCCAGTCAGGGAGAGATGCCCCAGGCCAAACATATGCTGCTTTCCTCCATAGCACTAATCCACCTTCAGCGTGGAGGAATAATTGCTCGAGTGGCCATGGATTCGGGGCGCTTTTGTCCCTCACTGGCTTCCATCCGCTTGGCATACGCCATTTCAATCAAAGGCTTTCTCTCCCACTGTCTGCTTTTATCAAACCCACCCCCCCCAGCCTCAGCAAATGAGGGAGGGGCCCAGGAAACGGAAAGAGAAAACCAGACAGTGAGGTTCAGCTTCACTGTGTCACGGGTGAAGGGGGCAATTTATGACAGTTGGGGGCATGAGCAATATGTGGATCACTTCTGCCGCCTCGGTATATAAATATTGTCTGCCAAAAATGATCTTTTCTCATTGATACAAGCTTGACAGATTCTCCAAAGGAGGCTTGGCTTGTTCTCCATATCAGCTGCAACATTCAGTTTAGCAGAATTTCTCAAAACTGTATCTACTGTGGTGGGGAGTGAAAGAGGAGAGAGAGAGAGAGAGAACAAAAATAGAGATTAAAACAAATCCAGTGGTTTAGATCTTCCCATCAATTTGATCACTCCCAGTCAGAGAACACCACATCAACTCCAGCTTCTTGCGCCAGAAAGAAGTTGGGAAGTTACAGGGACTTGTTCTCTTTGACTTAAGGCAGACTTTATGCCTTTATGTCTTAGAGAAGAATGTCAACCACAGAAAGGCTTCTCCTTATCACGAAACAAATAATGCTTAGCTTGCATTTGTAATATTGGAATAGTCATTATAAAATATAAAGAGTAACGAATGCTCTGAAGTTGCTTATTGCTGCTTTGTAAATGAATTTCGGATCAGACCGAGATTGGTTTTGCTCTTGGACTGGTACCCTCCTATTAAGATATCTTTGTACTCTGTCTACTGAAAAATGTACTTTTGTAATTTTCAATTTCAGCATACTTCTTTCAGTTCTGGTTCTGAAGTTTACTTGGGTGGTAAAACAAACTGCGTTCATGACCATAACATTTAAACTTATTTTCTAAATCTATTAGCCAAATTTAGACAAACTCCACGAGTAAATGTTTGGGTTTATTTATTCCATAAAATAGCCAGATATGTAAACATAGTTGATCTCTCATTTTATCGTTGGCATAAGCCTTTGAGATTAGATTAGAGTGAAAAGTAAATTATTGGCTCAAGTTTACTCAGTGGAGATTTCAATGTGGTTCTGTTTAGGCCTACTTTAACATTATAATCACTACATTGCTTCTATTTATGGAGCTGTGCAGTTACATAAAATGTATGTATATAATATCCCCAGGGATTTGGGATATAAAGTCTTTAGGTCAGGTTTAAAAATACTGCTTAATGTTGGGGTATGCCTCAAACCCAATCAATTTTTCTATAAAATACATTATCACATGGCGGAATGCATTCCCCCCCTCCCCCATGCCTGCAACCTGAAAACACAACTTGCCCATAGCACACATTTATTCATTCCTTTTTCTCTTTGTGAAGTAGCAGTAGCATTTAGACTTATGTACCGCTTCATAGTACTCAGTGGTTTACAGAGTCAACATATTGCCCCCAACAATCTGGGTCCTCTTTTTACCGACCTTGGAAGGATGAAAGGCTGAGTCAAACTTGAGCCTGTCAAAATCGAACTCCTGGCAGTTGGCGGAGTTACCCTGCAGTACTGCATTCTAACCACTGTGCCACCATGGCTCTGGCCTTAGTTGTGAATAGTTTCCATGCATCCAAGAATGGTTTATTAAAAACAACTAAACTCTCAGGTGCCAGGCATGAATGCCATTTCTAGTAAGGATTCTTGGGCCCACATATTAACTAGCTACTGGAAGGCAAGCAAAGTCAGAAAAGTCATTGTTTCTCAGCAGTTAAGGCTGTTAGGTTACAATATTTGAGAGGAAGCCTAGGTTTTTTCCTCCTTTGATCTTCCAAGACTTCTGAGACTCTGTCAAATGGGGAGGGGGATGAGTTGGGAATTTAAACTGGCAAGCAAAGACATTAGCTTAATTTAGGAAATGAATCAGAACATCAACAATTAAAAGACAAAAGTTTTAGTTTTAAAACCTCTGGAAGTAAAATGAAGCGAAATTGCATAGCAAAATGTGTCCCTCTGCAAAAAACGGTGACACACCCTACTAAACTCATTCACATCAGAGGTGGTATTCAGCAGGTTTTGACCAGTTCTGGAGAACCAGTAGTGGAAATTTTGAGTAGTTCGGAGAACCGGCAAATACCACCTCTGACTGGCCCAACCCCCATCTATTCTCTGCCTCCCGAGTCCCAGCTGATCGGGAGGAAATGGGGATTTTGCAGTAACCTTCCCCTGGAGTGGGGAGGGAATGGAGATTTTACGGTATCCTTCCCTTGCCACGCTCACAAGTCACACCATGCCCATCAAGCCACGCTCAAAGAACCGGTAGTAAAAAAAATTTGAATCCCGCCACTGATTCACATCCCTTCACAAGCCTAATATCTTATTTCATGAAATAATTTTTGAATCTATTACTTTATGACCAATCCTCCCTGCAAGCTTCAGAAGGGGAAGACAGTTTAAAAAAAGATATATTCACAAGTCAACCTCAGTCACTTTCACACTGTCCCTTCTCTCTGCTTTTATAACATGATATGGCAGGTTGGGGAAAGATGCTGTATAAATCAAAGTTATTTGTGCTTGGAAATGGAATGGTATTCGCTAATGTTACTTCAAAACTGGGATATTATATACAAGATGCCTCTCTGTGATTAATATACCACCTCCTGATTTCCTTCTTGACTGTTTCAAAGGCATTGATTGTAACTGATTTTGTGCTATTAGCTTGGTGTCAACTTTTCACCACCACGTAGATGGACCTTCTACAAGATGGTTTGTCTTCACCATGGCCCTTCAGCTCTTCCAATAGGGCATCTACAGTTGCTGCGATTTTCAAAGGTACTTGGAAGTCAAAGAAGATTATGTTAAATCACATCTTCACTATGAAATCTCTTATGTGAATTTAATCCCTTTTAGCCCTTCACCTGCAATATGCATGGAGCAGGAAGTGACGGAAATAATGCAACTTACTAACAATGATGTGATAATTGGAAGCATAACTGAGCTGTGAAATGCTTTGTGCACTTAGAAAATATGAAAAAGGAATATTAATATGTAAAAACCTGTTTTTTAAAAACTTGCCATTACTTTTTGAACCCTGTTCTAGCCTGAGCTATTGCAAAATATGTGATTTAAAGCTGCCTTTTACGGGGGCAACAATTCTTGGAACAGTATTAAAGCTTGTGATACTAAAATAACCGTGACCCGTCAAAAGCGCGGAGGACAAAATCGCGCTCGACGAAAGCGCGCATGTGACGTCATCACAGCGCGACGAAAAAAATTAAAAATTGAAATAAAATTAAAATTAAAGCAAGCCAATTCACATAAAGGTAAGGGTTAGGGTTAGGGTTAGGGTTAGAGCGTTAGGGTTAGGTTTAGAGCGTTAGGGTTACGTTTAGCGTTAGGTTAAGGGTTAGCGTTAGGTTTAGCGTTACGTTAACGGTTAGGTTTAGGGTTAGATTTAGGGTTAGGTTTAGGGTTAGGTTTAGGGTTAGGTTTGGGGGGGTTCGGGTAAGGTTTTCGCTTTTTTTTTTACATTTTTCGATCACAGCGCGATGTTTTCGTCGCGCTGTGATGACGTCAAATGCGCGCTTTCGTCGAGCGCGATTTTGTCCTCCGCGGTTTTGTGGTGGAACCAAAATAACAAGTACTGTATAGAGAACAAATGAGAAATGCTCCACAATCTTGGTTCCCTTTTAGAACTGAATTCACATATTGCTGATGCCTCTGATTATCATCTTTAAATACTCATTCAACACTTATGAAATCTTCCTATATTCCTATATTCTCTTTTACAGAATGGTTAAGGCAGCACTGAAACTTTGGTACACAGGAAATAGACCTATAACTAAGTTAGATCATTCTTCCTCCTAGCTGATTTTGTCAAATTAGATTGGAATAAGAACCCTGATCTTTTCTATCATCTGCAATCAGGACTGTTTTGGCAGGAACTGAATTCAAGATCTTCACAGCAGACTGTAAATCACCAAGTAAGATCTGATCCAGGATTTTTGGAACATTAATAATTCAAAGAGTAAAGAATTCAAGAAGAATCATAAGATCAGATCGGACAGCATGTTACCTGTCAATTGTTGTATTCTCAGTGTAAGAAGGATCAGCAACAGCACAAGAAATGGTGGCTATGCCCGTCATGGTTTTATGCCACAAAATATTGTGGAAGAGCCAGATGATGGAAAATGGAAAACCCTTTTGTGCAGAGAATAGAAAAAAAAAAAACCACTTAAGAATCCAGAAAGTGGCCATCTATGGACTTGCAGACAGAACGAGTGGTATGCCTAGTATCAACTCATCTACTACTGCTCCCCAAAGATCTCTCATTATTTTATGATTTGATTGAACAAATTGAACAATACAAGAACATTTGAGTCCGTTTTAAAATCTCCAAATTCTTCATTGATTGTTAATTTGAATCCCATTAAGCTATTTGCACCTTGCAAATACTATGCATATCCTGCACACGAGTCCTCCCTAAATACTCTGTGCCACCAAAGTTCAAATCAGAGACGCATTTATTAAGACTGATAAAAATGAAAATGGGATATTATTGAAACGCAACTGGTGGGGTACTAAAGCTCAAGAGTGGGCCCAGCATTGTATTGAATGCCACCGATCCCAACTTTCTGTTTGATTGAGCAGGTCTGTGTGTATTTTTTTCTTAGAAAGCTCTCTCTCCCTAAAATACGCCTATAATCCTTTTTGTATCTCAGTTTACAACAGCTTTGGATGTTTTCGGGAAACTTTTATGGCCTTCACACCTGCTCTGATCTCACTCTCCCTGACCTCTTGACTCTGCCAGGTTAGCTGAAATGACCTCATGCGTACCATAATGCAGGCCCAAAGGGAGGATGCTAACTACAACCAATCATTTATTTTTCTTGGCCAGTTGGAAAAGTGTCAGCCCTTCACAGCACTAATAATCTGATAATAATATTGTTGGCACTTGAGTTCATTGGGAATCTCTTGGGATGGATAATTCTCATAGGCTGTGCAAAATGTTCTGCTCTTGGGATATATCTCTTTGAAAAATAGTAGCCTTCATTGGCTGGTGCATTTCCCACCCATTTTTGCCAGCACAAATGCAGGTAGTAAGTTGTACTTACAACAGTTCATTCAGTGACCGTTCAAAGTTACGACGCCACTGAAAAAAAGTTGCTTATGACCGTTTCCCACAATTGCAACCTTCCCCACGGTCACGTGTTCAAAATCCAGATGCTTGGCAACTGGTTCATATTTAGGACCGTTGCAGTGTCCCGAGATCATGTGATCACCTTTTGTGACCTTCTGACAAGCAAAGTCAATGAGGAAGCCAGATTCACTGAACAACCAGGTTACTAATTATCACTGCAGTGATTCGCTTAACAACTGAGGCAAGAAAGGTCATAAAATGAGGCAAAATTCATTTGACAAATGTCTCACTTAGACTAGAATAGAATAGAATAGAATAGAATAGAATTCTTTATTGGCCAAGTGTGATTGGACACACAAGGAATTTGTCTTTGGTGCATATTAACATTAACAACATAAATTTTGGGCTCAATTGTGTTTGTAAGTTGAGGTCTACCTGTGACAGATACAGTGGTTGGGACTGATGGGCTTTGTAATCCCACACATCAGAGGGACAGCAATAGTTTGAGGGAACACTGGAATAATCCATTCCAATGCATCCATTCAACATAACAAACCAATGCAATTCCTTACATTAATCTGTTGTAAGAATTCCTACTTGCAAGGAAACAGCCCCAAAGGGAGGATTCTGTCTACAACCAATCATTTATTTTCCTTGGCCAGTTGGAAAAGGGTTCAACCCTAAACAGAGAGGGGTGTCATGGTAGGGGAATTGGTTAAGCAACCAACCTCCTGCTGAGATAGTTTAACTAAGATATGCAGCCACTTTACAGTAATTGGAAGGGAGGTACTAGGAGAATTTGCACCAGACTGCTATATAGCCCAGGGAGACAATCCCCAATTGCATGAACTTTGGATCCTAAATTGCTTCTAGCCTCCATGGAGAATATCTTGTTTTGGGGCTTATAGCAAACAAGACTACCACCAGCAATACATTTAGATTTAATAGGAGAGTTGGGACTGTTTTGCCCAGTAAATGAACATGGATAGTAGGCAAACTATCCAGAGCAAGATGTTTGGCATATGATGCAGCTATTTTAACTAGCAGATCCTGGGAAGGCGTAATCAGTTGCCATCTCAAGACAGCTCTGTTTAATCCCTTTCCTAGATGTTTTCCCTCTGTTTTGTCTGTGTGTGTGTGAAAGCAGAGTTTGGTGTTCTTTGTGGTTTACTGAGATCCATTCAGCTCAAGTAAAGTGGAAGCGTGACCCGTCAAAACCGCGGTCCACTAAAGCGCGCCCGATTAAAGCGCGTACCTGACGTCATCAGCAGCGCGACAAATACAACCGCGGAGAAAAAAGGGCACTTTAAAAAGCGCTTTTAAAGCAAGCCGATTCACATAAAAGTAAGGGTTAGGTTTAGGGTTAGGTTTAGGGTTAGGGTTAGGTTAAGGGTTAGGGTTAGGGTTAGGTTTAGGGTTACGTTAAGCGTTAGGGTTAGGTTTAGGGTTAGGTTAAGGGTTAGCGTTAGGTTTAGCGTTAGGTTAAGGGTTAGGTATAGGGTTAGGTTTAGGGTTAGGTTAAGGGTTAGGCTTAGGGTTAGGTTTAGGGTTAGGTTTGGGGAGGTTAGGTTTAGATTTATGCGTTAATTTTAAGTTTACTGCTCACAGTGTGCTGTTTTCGTCGCGCTGTGATGACGTCACGTACGCGCTTTCGTCGAGCGCCGTTTAGTCTACCGCGGTTTTGTGGTGGAACCAAGTGGAAGATGTGGTTCTATTTTAAGTCCATACAGCTTCTATATATTGAAGGGAAGAGCAGGTGCCAATTTGCCCTTCTTCTCAAGTGGCCAAATGTTTTTGGCTAGTTCTACTGCAATGGTGGTTTTTTTTTTTTAAAGAAGCCTATTGATGGACAGGTACCCTTATTGCCAAAATTAGTGAAAAGGCACCTGTATGCCCATGCAAAGGAAATCATGCTGTTGTGGTGACCAGCAATGTTAATTTTCAAGACGTGCTAGAAATTATTTTGATTGCACTTACCTTCAGTGTGTCAATGTGTGAATTATGCCATGAAATGACATCTCGATAGGAGCCAGGAGGTTTGGAATTCTGCCTTCAGTAGCAGAACAAGATGTGGGTATATTTGGCCAAAGGACCATATTTGTCTTGGCTATTCACAAGCGGTGTAGTCTCTCCTCCCTCCTCCCTAGTTTTTATGCTATTAACAATCACAAAATATAACAACAAATCATTTTCTTTAGTCCACACATTGATCCTGAAGATCACAGTCAGTTTAACAACTTACATTATTATTATTTTAATGCCACAAGGAGGATGAGGTAGGCTTTAGTTTGTGGGTTTCTGAATTTTTTTTTTCTTAATTCAAATTTAGGCCTTAGCCTAACATCTCTTTTTTCCACTAGAAATGGGGGGAAAGAACCACAAGCAGAGTTTGGTGGTTTGTCACCAATGTTTGGAGATATGTTCTTGGAGATTTGGGGAGGCACCTGTGAGTTATCTACTTGTAAGTTAAAGTAATGAAGAAGACTGTCACCCTTCCAATTTTTGTTGCACCTAGAGGAACTTACATAACCAGGAAGAAAATTGGTTGTATTGTTTAACATTTTTCTATTTTGTCATGGACCATTTTCACTAAAACAAGATCATTTCCTATGGCGGTTAAGAAAAGGCTACTTTTTATAAAATCCTGCAGGTTTTGATGTAACCACTTCTCCCACACAAGCTGCCTTATGAAAACCAGACTTTCCTATGAAAAGAGCTTTCTGGCAGCAATTAGTCTGGCTTTCCTTAACAGAAATCTTTGTAATGTCATTCAGAATAGAAGGGGGAGGATGAAATCTCTAGGATAATTCTGATTTCCCAGTGTTTGGTGTGTGTGTGTGTGTGTGTGTGACTGACTGCAAGAAAAACAAAATAAAATGTTTGAGCTGCAAAATGCTCTAATTTTTCCACTGACTGGGGAACCTGCTGAAGTATCTCTATGAACAGATTGTTTCAGTGAGAGTGTGCTTGTACATTTAATATGGGGGAATCCTGTTTAAAGGCATTAGCGTATATACAGAGTCCAAAAAAATACTTCATGTGGTTTACCAAAGCCATTTAGCCTAACCCTAGCTATATTGAATAAATGGAAGGAGGCATAATTATAGAACATCTGAGCTGAAAAAGATTTCTAGTGGCAAATGCATTTGAACACTGCAGTTTTCCCCTCAAACAGCTGTTATGCCACTTCCTTTTGTTGGGAGGTACAAGATGACAGGCCATAACTGCCCATAAACGAAGTCACACACACACACAAAAATCAACACAAATGAACTCCAATCAAGTCCTGATGGTACATGAAAAGAAGAGTTGCCCAAGTGATGCCCTAGTTGAGTTTTAACCACAAACATGAACTTCAGGAATTAAGAGATAAAGTTTTTTCCCAGCAGGTTTTAATATTTTCCCCTCTTAATTGCTGAGAGTCAAGTTGCTGCTAGAGGCAAAGTTTTAGGGAACAATTAAAAACCCAGCTTCTAACTCAGTGTTTCTCAACCGTGGCAACTTGAAGATGTCCGGACTTCAACTCCCAGAATTCCCCAGCCAGCGAATGCTGGCTGGGGAATTCTGGGAGTTGAAGTCCGGACATCTTCAAGTTGCCAAGGTTGAGAAACACTGTTCTAACTAATGTTTTAAAATGGAGATATACATTCCTAACCACTTAAAAAGACCTACTTCAGTGGCAACCTTAACTCTATCAGGTGGAAATAAACATGTACATCCACATCTGCTTTGTGTTAAGTGCCAGGTTCAGTACAGTTTTTTTGTTGGGGAAAATTGAATGAATAATTATTCACATAACCAGTCTAGTTATTTAGAGGTGGGTCCATGAGGAAGATTGGCCTAATTTCAAAAGCTGGACCAATATTTGTAGCTCAGGGTTGAAAAGAGGGATCCTTGGTGCGCTCTGAGCTTGGTTGTTTTAGCAATAGTAATTAGACTTATATACCGCTTCATAGGGCTTTCAGCCCTCTCTAAGCGGTTTACAGAGTCAGCATATCGCCCCCACAGTCTGGGTCCTCATTTCACCCACCTCGGAAGGATGGAAGGCTGAGTCAACCTTGAGCCGGTGAGATTTGAACCGCTGAACTGCAGATGACAGTCAGCTGAAGTGGCCTGCAGTACTGCACCCTAACCACTGCGCCACCTCGGCTCTCGGTTTTCCTGCAGACGTTTCATTATCCAAACTAGGTAACGTCATCAGCACTGATTAATGAATTGTCTGCAAGAAAACTATCAAGCGCAGAGAATCCCTCTTTTCAAAAGCTGTCAAACTTCAACAACAGCCATCGAGGGGGAAAGGATAGAATATTGGAGAGAAAAAGAAAGTAGATAACCGTGCACAGTTTCCGACACGATACTGATCTGGGACCTGACACTCCCAGTACCTGGTCCCTGATATGTGATCCTGGAGGAACATGGGTTGCTACAGGAAAGATTCAGTCATGGCTTACTCTAATCCCCCTCTCTCAAAAGGATAATCAGCATGCCTTTTTTTTTTCTAACTAAACCTCTCCGGGTGTATCAGCTTTATTCTCAGCCCCTTCGCCTGTCACCTTCATTGGGCAGGGAGGGAGCAAATGTCAAACCTCACTCCCTTTGTCACCCCGGGGCTAACCTGAGCCAGCCTGGGTGCAGCACAAACCAGCAAGTTATTTGGCTGGGGCCAAATGTGGCTGGAAGCTCCAAAGGGTTCTCCATCATTGGCATAAGGTAGCTAATTTATAGGGAAGGAGGGAAATCGAAGGATCTCTGACTGCTTCCTTTGAAAGTGGCCAGGTAACCCTGCACACCAGTGTTTCTACTGAAGGGATCCCTTGGCCTGGCCCTGATAAAGCCCTTCATGGTATTGGACCTGGGTACTTGAGAGACCGCCTACTGCCAATTACCTCCACTAGACCGATCAGATCCCACAGACTAGGCCTCCTCCGAATTCCATCTGCCGGCCAGTGTCGACTGGCGACTACCCGGAGGAGGGTCTTCTCTGTGGCTGCTCCGACCCTCTGGAATGAACTCCCCCGTGGAGATTCGTACCCTCACCACCCTCCAGGCCTTCCGCACGGCCCTTAAAACCTGGCTGTTCCGACAGGCCTGGGGCTAAAGATTCGCTGCCCCTATCTCGAATGGTATGACTGTTGTGCTTTTAACCATGTATTGTCTTTGTGTTGTTGCTAAACTGTTTGTAGAGCAGAGGTGGCGCAGTGGTTAAATGCAGCACTGCAGGCGACTTCAGCTGACTGGCAGTTCGGCTGTTCAAATCTCACCGGCTCAGGGTTGACTCAGCCTTCCATCCTTCCGAGGTGGGTAAAATGAGGACCCAGACTGTGGGGGCGATATGCTGACTCTGTAAACCGCTTAGAGAGGGCTGAAAGCCCTATGAAGCGGTATATAAGTCTAACTGCTATTGCTATTGTATCCCCCTTCCCTTTCTGAGTTGTGAGCCGCCCTGAGTCCCCTTAGGGAAAAGGGCGGCATACAAATGAAATAAAACTCAAACTGATCCAGTAGAGAAGTGGTCGTGATTTGCAAGCAGAAGGAAAGCTGTTCCTGATGCATTTCCGATGGAAAAAAAAACGTTTGATGCTGTGCTCCCATGTCTCTGAAGATTCTCAGTCATCTAGGTCATGGTTTGTCCCAAAGGTGCTTTTTTCAAGAGGCAACTGGACTTTCTGGGGTTTTTTTTAAGACTTGATTTTTTTTTTTTTTACAATTTAGAGACTCGTCTCTTTGAGTCCCAGTCCTACGCACGCCACCCCTCCGGAAACTGAAGTCCGGAGAATTCAGCGGAATTCTCCAAAGAAATAAGCAGGAGATTTAAGCCTCTCTCCAAACTGCTTCCCCCTGTTATCCGCTTTACAGCTCTTCTAAAACAGTTTTTTAAAAAATCCTAATAGCGTCCTCGCTTTTTTTTTTTAATCAGAAAAAAACCCGTCCTATATCTTCTGTCCTTGAGAGGATATGCATAGGATCGGCGCTGGGAATTTCTTCACACGCCACTGTACTTGGGCATAATTCCGAGAGTAAGGCAGCTTTCTTTCAAACTTATTTCTGCTTGGAATTAAATCCAGAGGGTTGGGATCGTTTTTAAATCGACTGGCTTAGCCTCGGAGGACGTTTCTGAAGAGGCACCTTCGAAGTCAACGGGCAGAAGGAAATAACTGGAGAAATTCAGACCTTTGTGTCTTTTGAGTCTGTTCTATAGGATAATCCATACTAGTCTATAGTCCAATGCTTCTCAACCATGCTGGGGAATTCTCCCAGTCGAAGCCCACCCATCTTAAAACTAGAGAGGTTGTGAAACATTACCATGTAGTAGGCTACTCTTTGAAGGATTGGCCATTTAACTGGAAAATATTTGGGAGCGAGGTTATTTGCGAACAGGATTATCTTCTGATAATCTGCATCAGTTTGTCTGAAATACAATTGTTTGGTCCGTGGATAGCCTGATTAAATACTAGCTGTTGCCTGGATCTGAGGTTTTGAACTCAGTAGGTTAATTAAAAAGTTTTAAATGTTTAAATAAAATAGGAAAGTATTTGTTATCTTATTTAGGATTTTGAACGGGGGGGGGGGGGTTACTTTCATTTCACTGTTGACTTCTGACCCCTGCTTGGACTAGTCCTTGACAATTCTTGGTGAGATTTCCAGTAGTGAAGTGAATAGAATAACAGAGATGGAAGGGACCTTGGAGGTCTTCTAGTCCAACCCTCTGTTAGGCAGGAATCCCTATACCATTTCAGACAAATGGTTGCCTAATCTCTTCTTAAAAACTTCCAGTGTTGGAGCACTCAAAACTTCTGGAGGCAAGTTGTTCCACTGATTAATTGTTCTAACTGTCAGGAAATTTCTCCTCAGTTCTAAATTGCTTCTCTCTCCTTGATTAATTTCCACCCATTGCTTCTTGTTCTACCCTTAGATGCTTTGGAGAATAGTGACTCCCTCTTCTTTGTGGCAACCCCTGAGATATCGGAACACTGCTGTCATGTCTCCCCTAGTCCTTCTTTTCATTAAACTGGACATACCCAATTCCAGCAATAGTTCTTTATATGCTTTAGCCTCCAGTCCTCTAATCCTGTCTTCTTTCTGGAGCTGAGAGAGAATGAATTACCCCCAATTTACAAAGGTTTCTAGCATGATGTCTTGTGTAAATGTGTTTTATTTTCCATTTTCATTTTCGTACAGTCACACATATACTGTACAGAACCGGGGCCGTATAACATTAAACAATAAACACAGCCATTCCTCTTGTCAATAATACCCCCCCAAATAGAAACCCAATGTACCTCTTCGACCCTCCATACACCCTTTCTTTCGCCCCCCTCCAACTTTCCGTCTTCCCACCATCATTCCCCTCTACCCTACTTCCCCTCCCCCTCTACCACACCTCTCTCCCAATACACTCCCTCCCTTCCTTCTCACCCTCCCTCCAATCCTCTCTCCCACCCTCTCTACCCCTCTTTCTTCTATCCCTCTACTCCTCCCTTCGGTGTATTTCTACTATCTATTAATATATTCAGCTTGTCCTATTTTTACACTGGAATTAAAGAGCAACAGTATACAAGTGCAATCGTGTTACTTTAAAATCTAGCACATACTATATATCCCCCTCCCCCCTCCCCCCTAAGACCCCATATGATGTCTTAACCACTACATCAAACTGTCTAATGATAGCTAACTAATAATAGCTAACTAAAAGTGCACATATAATTCATAATTTTAAAAATTTAAACAAATTGATGAGTCTGTTCCTTGCTTATTGTTTAGACACAAAGTTAGGGTCAAACATCCCCACTGAATCCATAAAAACTGCATTAGGCTTATTTTTACACCATGCACTTACACTTAAGTCAGTCAGGTTGCATGAATTCGGACAACACGCTTAATACATGGACAGGAGATGTACAACAGGATATGCTAAAATGGCTACAGTGCGATTGCAAACAGCTCAGTGATCTCACTGGAAACATGGCCAGTACTGCAGATAGAGATATCTGCAGGACGTTATCGAATGTTAAGGTGGTGGCCAGGATGGAGCAATCGGTTCTTTAGGTGGGTTGCAAGGTGGATTACCCGATTGCAGAGTTCCAGCGATAATTTTAAGAGGCAGGGAGATCTAGTGACGAGCCGAGGTGGCGCAGTGGTTAAATGCAGCACTGCAGGCTACTTCAGCTGACTGCAGTTCGACTGTTCAAATCTCACCGGCTCAGGGTTGACTCAGCCTTCCATCCTTCCGAGGTGGGTAAAATGAGAACCCAGATTGTTGTTGGGGGCAATATGCTGACTCTGTGAACCGCTTAGAGAGGGCTGAAAGCCCTTTGAAGCGGTATATAAGTCTAAACTGCTATTGCTATTGCTAGTGATCAAGGAAGTTGAAGAAGATGGCTTGTTTTTGTTTTTCCTTGCCTCCGTAGAGCAATCTGCCTTTTTATCTGCAGTTCGTCTTTAAAACAATGAATGAGGCTGCAAATCGAGTTGACCAGAAAATGGAAAATGGCAAGAGTTGTTAATCCTATACATCCGGGAAGGGGGGGGGGGAACTGGCTGGAGAAAGGTGACTTTTAAAAAAAACTTTCCAGTTTTCTTAGAGAGAGAAAACTTGTCTGTCCTTCAGACCCTCTTCCTTGGAGGCATGGATAAAGCATCTTCAACATAAGATCCATTCCATTCATGATAGATCGACTTTCTTGGTTTAAAACAATACCACAAACTCCACATGAGTTAACTACTTTTTAGTCTAGTGTGTTTAATGTATGCGGCTCCCGAGGCTACGGCACGCATGGTTCAGTTGTGGTAACTGCGATGGCTGAATTACTTGACTAAATCACGATTCAATTAAGCAGAGATTACAGCGCTGTGTGAACGCTGCCTCGAATCTAGGAGCAGGATGGAGGAGGTGGCGGCGAGACAAACCCAACTTTGCAACCCAACCAATAACTTGTTTCTGCAAACTGCCCCCCCGCCCCCGTTGTAGTTAGCCAAGAGTCCCAGGAGAATAATAAGGCAGGTAAATTCAAACATTAATAAGCCTTTTTTTTTTTTTAAAAAAAGCGGAAATCATGCGGTATTCAGATTATGGGTTGATAAACCCATTTTGCCGCAATCAACAGCACTCAGGAGCGGATCTAAACTTTAGAAGACTCAGAATAACTTGATTGTCACTTTAAATATACACCAGTCGGCATAGATTAAAATGATTTTCTTGTCTCCTCCACGTAGCCCGGAAACTCGGCGACTAAAGCTGTGTCTCTTCAATAGACGGTAAAAAGTTTGGCAGGCCAATTTTTTTTTTAAAGTATTTTTATTAGTAAAAGAAAAATACAACAACCAATAGCTGGTAAAAGACAATACAACATCCACTGTTTTGCTTTACATTTGACTACGTTTCGAGACATTCCCATAATATCAAAATCATTATAGACATCAAAGGTTAGGTATCTTCTTCCCTCCCTCCCTCTTTCCTTCCCTTGATTCTTCTTTCCCACTCCCCTTCCTTCCCTCCCTCCTTCTCTCCTTCCCTCCTTCCTTCCTTCCCTCCTTTCTTTTCCTTTCCTCCTTTCCTTCCCCCTCCCTTTCTCTCTCCATCCCCTCCTCCTTCTCTCATACCTTCCCTCCCTCCTTCCCTCCTTCCTTTCTTTTCTGTTAAATTCCCTCCTTTCTTCCCTCCTTCCCTCCTTCCTTTCTTTTCTCTTAAATTCCCTCCTTTCTTCCCTCCTTTCCCTCCTTCCTATCTACTCTCCTTCTCTCCTTCCTTCCCTCCCTCTTTCCCTCCTTGCTTCCCAAGTTTGGCAGGCCAATTTTATCATCCAGCAAATTCTGTCCTGGACGTCCCTCGGAAAAAGTGCTTTAGAGTCCCGTCCTCTTTCCCAGCTGCCCGCTGCCCTTTGAAGGAAAAGAGAGAGAGAGAGAGAGAGAGAGAGAGAGAGAGGAGAGAGAGAGAGAGAGAGAGAGAGAGAGAGAGAGAGAGAGAGAGAGAGAGGAGAGAGAGAGGGAGAAGAGAGGAGAGGAGAGGGAGAGGGAGGGAGAGAGAGAGAGAGAGAGAGAGAGAGAGAGAGAGAGAGAGAGAGAGAGAGAGAGAGAGAGAGAGAGGCAGAGGCGGATTTTATGAGCTGGGAGGGAGGCGTGTGCCGTGCGTGGAGGTTTCTTGAAAAGTTTTACGGCGAAGAAGCGGAGGGGAGGGGCGGGCGGCGAGCGAGAGTTAATAATGTCTCGCTCAATTAATAAACATGGCAATTTCACACCCCAAAGAGAAGGGCCATTATCCCCTCCCAAGCGCTTAAGCGGCGCCGACACACAAAAAAGGGGGTCACGACGCAGCTGCAGCAGCCCGGGTGCTATTAAGGAGGGAGGCTGCTGAGCGCAGCCCCGCTTGCCATTCCCCAGCTCGTCCCTCCAGGCGACTCTGGCTGCAGGCGCAGCCGGTGCCACCCCGTGATAAAGGGCTTATTCGGCACGGAACGGAGGGGCGAGGCTTCCCCGGAGAAAGCAAGCGCCGGGCTCTCCCCTTCCTTCCCCCCGCCAGCGCCGCTAATTCGTCCGCCCGCCTTCTTTTGCTCCCTCCTTTTGATCGTTAGGATACGAGAGGCCGGCGAGAGAAAGGGGCCCCCTCCGAATAAAGAATCCGGCGTAATCTCTTAAACGCGTTGCGCTGGGAGGAAGTTTGCTCTCCGCGATCGATTGCAGCCCGGCGGCCACCAAGACAAGGATCACCGCGAAACCGCCTGCTTCTGTCCGGATACTCTCTGAAAAAAGGTTGCAAGGACGGCCCTCGCCGATTCCCAACCGGGCGGTTTGGTAGAGCTAAGGTGGGACAGGAGCATGTGTGGTAAGAGGGAAGGAAGGAAGGAAGGTAGGCAGGAAGGAAGGAAGGAAGGAAAGAAGGAAAAGGAAAGAAGGAAGGAAAAGGAAAGAAGGAAGGAAGGAAAAGGAAAGAAGGAAGGAAAAGGAAGGAAGGAAAAGGAAGGAAGGAAGGAAAGAAGGAAGGAAGGAAAAGGAAGGAAGGAAGGAAGGAAGGAAGAGGAAAGAAGGCAGGAAGACAGGTAGGAAGGAAAAGGAAGGAAGGAAGGAAAAGGAAAGGAAGGAAGGAAGGAAGAAAAAGGAAAGAAGGCAGGAAGGCAGGTAGGAAGGAAAAAGAAAGAAAGAAAGAAGGAAAAGGAAAGAAGGAAGGAAGGAAAAGGAAAGAAGGAAGGAAGGAAAGAAAGAAATCAGGAAGGAAGAAGGAAAGAAGAAAAGAAAGAAGGAAGGAAAGAAGAAAAGAAGGAAGGGAGGAAAGAAGGAAAGAAGAAAGGAAGGAAAGAGAAAGAAAGAAAGAGAAAGAAAGAAAGAGAAAAAGAAAAGAAAAAGAGAAAGAAAGAAAGAGAAAGAAAGAAAGAAAGAGAAAGAGAAAGAAAGAAAGAGAAAGAAAGAAAGAAAGAAAGAAAGAAAGAAAGAAAGAAAGAAAGAAAGAGGGTTATGGGCTGAATTGAGACAGAGATGATTCCCCAACATCAAAGCAGCTAACCTTCCTCCAGAGTGCAGGAAAGTGTGAGGCTATTTGTATATTTGATTAACTGGCTTGTAGCTTTTCCCTCATGGCATATATATATATATATATATATCTTTTTCTCTTTCAGATGCGGAAAAATCAGCTGCAATCCTGGAACGTGAATATCCAGCTTCCTGATAGCAAAGTGGACTGAGCTCCATGGGTCTGAGTAGACAAGTAGACAAGACAATTGTGTGGATTCCGGAGAAACTCAAAGTGGGCTTAGCTGGTTTAATCTCTTTCTCTCTAATACTAACCCTGAAAATGAAAAGTCCTTTTGTTTGACTGTGATGGGACCTATTTTAATGTATCTTTGGGTGTGTACAATGTGCAATTGGTTACTTGTTCAGTATTCATAGAAAGTTTGACTTAAAGCTAGATGATCAAGGAAATCTGCCTAGGACCTTACGTTCCCCATATTTTTACTCGTAATGCTTAAGATGGGAGACTCCAAGCCCCATGAGGCCCATCAGTGTTGGTCAGTGTTGAAAATTGAAAAAAAGATTCTTTCCTTAAATATACTGGATGTTCATATGTTCATATATCCCCAGTATTTATTATGGGATTCACTCTTATACAGAGTGAAGTTATTGGAACTTACTTTCAAGTTGACACAAATAGGAAGATCCTATAAATATCTGAGCTCCTTACCTGTATTTGAGCTTTTCGGTGCTTCTGCGCATGCGCACAGAGCATACAGCACCTGCACAATGCTCCGCTGAGCAGCTGGAGCATTGCGGGAGTGTTGCAGAGGTGTCATGGAGATAAGGACGCATGCACGTGCTATGCGCGTGTGCTGCGCACCGTGCGTGCGTGCATGTGGGGACGCCGGGCCCCGTTGGCACCATACTGGTTGCAACGGGGTCTGGAACCCACTACTGCAACAGGCGCACATTTATGACAATCACACCATCCCATGGTCTCTGTGTCAGAGAAGATCTGGATTCCAGATATCTTTGCTGGATCTTCTACAACTTAACACATTCCAGATAGTCCCCGACTTACAACAGTGTTTTTAAATGACCAAAGTTACAATGGAAAAATGTGACTTACGACCATTTTTCACACAACTGCTGCATCTCCATGGCCACGTGATCAAAATTCGTGACGGTTGCAGTGTCCTGGGGATCACCTTTTGCGATTTTCCGATAAGCAAAGTCAATGAAGAAGTCAGATTCACTTAATAAACTGGGTCACTAACTTAACAACTGCAGGGATTCACTTAACAAAATATGGCAAGAAAGGTCGTAAAATGGGGCAAAATTATCTTAACAAGTATCTTGCTTAGCAACAGAAATTTGGGGCTCAATTGTGGTCATAAGTCGAGGACTACCTGTATAATAGGTCCAGTGTCAGCGTTCCAAATACCATGCAGAATTAAATCAGAGTCGAAGGCAAAACTATGCTTAAAGTTCCAATTTAATAAGACAGGCATGTTGGCATGGTGCTGTGGGATTCCAACTCTGGAAGTTACATCAGAATCCCACCCAGTTAAAAGTTCATGCTCTTGTCCCCACACCCACAGTCCATCACATGGTCCAATTTTCTTCCACGCTGGCGTCTACTCCCAACTGCTTCTGGTCAGGTGTGAAAGTGCGGAGACAAAGGATGACCTTGGCTTCTAGTAAAGAATGAAAAACAATACATTCCACAATCCTACTCCTTCTATTCCCCCCTCCCATTGACTATACTTAAAGAAACAGCATAATGAAATAAGAGAAAGCGTGGCAGGCCAAAATTCTAAAAGGAATATAAATGCAGGCCTGACATCCAGACTATAGTCTAGTAACCCCACTATAAGTAGCTCCCACTTTTTGGGAGGAAGAAATAAAAGAACGGTTGCATAAATGATCTTCCACCAAGCAATTATCTGGTAGACCAGTACTTCTACCAGCACTGTTGAGATATGAAGACCAAGCAGATAGGACTGAAGTGCTGCTTCATTCTGACCTGTTTCCTTGCTGCCACAAGCTGACCTGAGGCTAGATTTGCCCAAGCCTATGTCACCTTAACAGGTGGCTAAGACGCCGAGCTTGTCGTTCGAATCCCACTGCCGCATAATGGGGTGAGCTCCCGTTACTTGTCCCAGCTTCTGCCAACCTAGCAGTTCGAAAACACGTAAAAATGCAAGTGGAAAAATAGGGGAAAAATAGGGGACCACCTTTGGTGGGAAGGTACCTGTTCCGTGGGCCTTCAACGTTTAGTCATGCCGGCCACATGACCATGGAGACATCTTCAGACAGCCCTTGCTCTTCGGCTTTGGAACGGAGATAGCAATAGCAATAGCAGTTAGACTTATATACCGCTTCATAGGGCTTTCAGCCCTCTCTAAGCGGTTTACAGAGTCAGCATATTGCCCCCAACAATCCGGGTCCTCATTTTACCCACCTCGGAAGGATGGAAGGCTGAGTCAACCCTGAGCCGGTGAGATTTGAACCGCCGAACTGCTGAACTGCAGTCAGCTGAAGTAGCCTGCAGTGCTGCATTTAACCACTGCGCCACCTTGGAGAGAAGCACCGCCCCTTAGAGTTGGGAACAACTAGCACATATGTAGCAGGGGAACCTTTACCTTTATATTTCCTTAAGAACAGGTAAAGTCATTTTGTTGAAAGTTCTTTTTAACCACTACATCAGAATACATTAGATAATATTTCCCAAAGCAGAAAATGGTTCAAATTTGACCTTAAATAGTTCTAAACCTCACCGTTTCATTCCCTACTCCTGCCACTGTATTTAGGACTCCGGGGAAACAGAGATCATGGGGCTGGTGGGGGAGAAAGGAAGAAGGAGGCACAGTGACATTTTAAGAAAGCAGTTAGGCATTTCGATGGCCTAACAATAAACATGGCCGAGGCCCAGAGTTGGAAATGAAGCTTCAGCAGGTGGGGCCTGACTCTTCCATCGCCTCCCTCTGCTGATTCACCATTTCCCCAAAATTATTTTGCTAACATTATTCCCCCTCATCAGTTTTCTAGAATTGGGTGAATTCGGCTTGTGTTACTGGCTTTTCAATTGACATGGTTGTTGTTTCGGAGCAGTGGTGGGTTTCAAAAATTTTTGGAACCTCTTCTGTAGGTGTGTCCTGCTTTCTGGGTCCACTGGTGGAACCTCTTCTAACCGGTTCGGTAGATTTGACGAACCGGTTCTACTGAACCGGTGCGAACCGGTAGGAACCCACCTCTATTTCGGAGTATAGCATCAATAGACGTTTGAACCGGAATGCCCCTGGATTACAAGAGAAATAAGTTATTATTATTTATTATTATTATCAAAATTTATATGCCGCCCAATCCCGAAGGACTCTGGGTGGCTTACAAAAAAAGAAAGAAAAAAAAAAGAGAGAAAAAAAGAATGTTTAAAATCACAAAACCACATGCATTCATTCTAATCAGGGCTGGACCTCAACAGTGAGGTCAACAGCCCCAGGCCTGCCGGAACAGCCAGGTTTTTACAGCTTTCTTGAAGGCCACGAGAGTGGGTATGGCCCGGATCTCTGGGGGTCGCTGATTCCAAAGAGTCGGAGCAGCCACAGAGAAGGCTCTCCTCCGGGGGCCCGACAGCCAACACTGTCTGGCTGACGGCATCTGAAGGAGGCCCAATCTGTGGGATCTTATTGGCAGTTGAGCAAGCAAAGGGAGAAAGTGTGCGGCATGCACCCTCATTTCCTATTGGCACGCAAAAGAGGAAGCACGCTCCTTGCCTTTTCTCCTACGACACCCGGGTTTGTTCAGCAGCCAGCCAGAGAAAGGATTTGCCCCCATCCCCTGTTCTTGCTTTCAGCACCTGCCACCTGGAAAAGTTGTGAATCCACATGTCCTTGGGCGGTGGCTTCACAGTTGAGCCACATTCTTCCTGCCACTCGTGAGGGCTGATTTTCTCATTCCTTTCCAAACTCCCTTTTTCCTTTGAAGCCACACCCATTTGAAACAAACCCCATCGTGAGGTCTCACCCTCACGGGGTTTTTTTTGAGCCGGTGGAAGAACGCAAATGTTTATTTCAGTTTCGTGTATACAAGTGTCCCAAGAAAACAACGCCACGCAGCATTTCTGGGGGGGGGGGGAAGGGTTTCAATTGAAAGCCGTCAAAACCTGGCTGTGCCGGCAGGCCTGGGGTTGATGAGTTCCCCTCCCCTCTCGACTGGTATGGCTGTGTGATTTTCGTGTATTTTAATTATGTGTACTGTTGTTTATGTTCCCTTTCCCCTCTGAGTTGTTCGCCGCCCTGAGTCCCTCCTGGAGAAGGGCGGCATACAAATAAACCAAATACAAATACAATTGTGTCATGGCTTAAATTTAGCAATACCTGTCTGATATAATATAAATGCCTCAAACTGGTTTTGGTAGAACTTCTTTGACCTGTAAGCTCTATCCAACCCCCCCCCCCCAAAAAAAAACCACTTTCAAACTTTTGGAGAAAATGTAATAAACTTTATTTACTTCTGGGGGTTAGGGTGAGGGGGTGGGAAGGGAAGCCGAGGCATGTACTTATAAATTCCATACTTATAAAAAAGGCAGCTGGAAAATAACAACCAAAAAAAAGAGAGAGAGAAATTCTGTTTGTTCTCGTAATAACCCCTAAATATTAATGAACGAAATTAATTAAATATAAATAAATACCCCCTTACAGCATTGTGGCCTGCTGTTTGCTGTGTGTGTGTGTGTGTGTGTGTGTGTGTGTGTGAGAGAGAGAGAGAGAGAGAGAGAGAGAGAGAGAGAGGGAACTGATATCCTTCAAATAAAGGCAAGTTAGGTAACCTATGGAAGGAAACAATATACTGTAAAGTATATCTAAATACCAGAACACTTTAATATAAACACCAGTGTGCTGTTAAAATATGCATGGGTTTACCATTTTTTCTTCTTCTGGCATTCCTGTAAGAGTTGCCTATTATGCACAATTGAAACTTATGAAACTTCCATGCCTGGAAGGCTTGAATTTCCAAGTTAGGGAAAACTCTACTTGTTTCAGCAATGAGAGAGAAGGGGTGGAGAGGGAGAGAGAGAGAGAGAGAAAGAAACAGAGGACCTCAGGAGTGGAACAATCCTCCCCCCCCCTCACAAGAAGCGTGGCCCCTGGTCTTGGGAAGATGACCAACTACAGGTATTCCTCGACTTGCAACATTTCATTCGAGCCGAGGTGGCGCAGTGGTTAGAGTGCAGCACTGCAGGCTACTTCAGCTGACTGCTAGTTCTGCAGTTCGGCTGTTCAAATCTCACCGGCTCAGGGTTGACTCAGCCTTCCATCCTTCCTGAGGACCCGGATTGTTGTTGGGGGCAATATGCTGACTCTGTAAACCGCTTAGAGAGGGCTGAAAGCCCTATAAAGCGGTATATAAGTCTAACTGCTATTGCTATTGCTATTCATTCAGTGACCATTCAAACTTACAACGTCACTGGAAAGAAGTGGCGTATGACTTTTTTCCACACTTATAGTTGCAGCATCCCCACAGTTACGCGATCAACGTTCAGATGCATGACAACGGACTCATATTTGGGATGATTGCAGTCTCCTGGGGGGGGGGGTCATATGACCACCTTTTGCGATCTTTGGACCAGCAAAATCCAGAATCCACTTAATGACCGTGTTTCTACTTTGACCACTGCAGTGATTCACTTAACAACTCTGGCAAGAAAGGTTGTAGCATAGAGGCAAAATTCACTTCGCAGCGGTTTCGCTCAGCCATAGGAATCTGGGGCACAATTGTGATCATAAGTCTAAGACTACCTGTATTTCCTAAATATTTTATATGCTTTAATCCAGCGCCCCCCTCCCCCAATCCTTTGGACACCTGTATTAATCCATTCATCGCATGAATGGTTAGAAATGTCACCATCACGCAAATCTTTCAAACAGCCCAGTAGTCAAATCCAGTGATAATCCATTCCTTTTTTATTCCAGGATAAGAAAGAATGAATGCACTGACCATCACTTGACATGAGATGGGTTGACAATGGTACAAGCTCTCGGTTCCATCACAAAACCGCGGACGACAAAATCGCGCTTGACGAAAGCGCGCATTTTACGTCATCACAGCACAACGAAAACATTGTGCTGTGATCAATAAATGTAAAAATAAAGCGAAAACCTTACCCTAACCCCCCCAAACCTAACCCTAAACCTAACCCTTAACTTAACCCTAAATCTAACCCTAAACCTAACCCTTAACCTAACGCTAAACCTAACGCTAACCCTTAACCTAACGCTAAACGTAACCCTAATGCTCTAAACCTAACCCTAACCCTTAACCTAACTCTAACCCTAACCCTAAACCTAACCCTTACCTTTATGTGAATCGGCTTGCTTTAATTTTATTTTTATTTCAATTTTTAATTTTTTTCGTCGCGCTGTGATGACGTCAAATGCGCGCTTTCATCGAGCGCGCTTTTGTGGACCGCGGTTTTGACGGGTCACGCAAGCTCTCTACCGCTATGTCACTCCATGGTCCTGACTGTGTGAAGGGCAGATTCTTCATACAATTGTGTCAAACTTTGCATTTCCCAGATCTGTTGGATATAATTACGCTAATTTTAGGACACCAGAAGCAGCTCTTCCAATTCTCCTGATGCATTGAAATGTATAGCTGTAATTCAGAATTTCTGGGGAGGGGGAAGGAACATCACTCTAACCATTTTTTTCCAAGCTTGAGTTTCAATACAGCTCTTCTTTTATAGAACAGTAGATGAAACTCGGGGCAAGACCACACCTGTCAGCTATAAAGTATAGTCAGAATGACTGTAGCTGTGCCTTAAGCCTTCCTGAAATGGTATTTGCATATTTCATAAGGGGTTTATGCTGGGTAAACATTTTAATTAGAGTTATTCAACAATACTCCAATTTTTTTTTCCTGTTCAGTCATAGTTCAGGCTCCATTACTATATATGTCAAATTAGGACATTATCCCAGTTTTCCTGTCTTTATTCAGGAACTGTACTGCCATATTATTGTTCATTTCTCCAATTTGGAGAATACATACTTTCTGTTATTTTTAATGATTTTGTTTAGGAGCTAGCAATGCTAGGTTTCAATAAGCTTCATAGTCATCAGCTGAACAAATGATTGGCTTGACTGCTGAAATTACCTGATTAAATTTTATTTTGCATGGGAATTCTCATTAAAAGCAAAAGTTGCACAGGCTTGTAAAATGGCTGATAAGCCAAAAAAATATACACGAACTTTTTCAAGCGAGAGAGTTTCAACTTTGGATAGTTCATTAAAAAAAAAGTGTGTTTAACTTTTTTCAGAGGGATAAAAGATCAACATAACGTAAAGAAAAGTTAAAGACAAAGAGAAAAGAGAAAAAGTGTAGAAAACAAGAAAACTTGGGGAAAAAAAACAGAAAATTAAAGGAGCAACTTCCAATCTTCTTAAAGCTTACTGCCATTCCTTCCTTCTTTACATTATATAATATAGTTCCCCTTATCATATATTCAACCATTTTAATCAGCAAATCTAGAAATAATCATGCCCCCCACCCAATTTTCAGCAAAAAAAAAGTCTATTTAAAGATTTCTAGACTTTATAAAAGTGCTTATTGTTCTGTCCCTGACTAAACAGGTCATTTTTGCCATTTCTATAAATCCTACCATCTTCACAATCCAAAACTCATTGTGGGATTCCAATATTTCTCTTTAGTTGTGCATGTTATAATCTTCTTGGAGTTAACGTAAATAAAATCAGAATAGAATAGAATGGAAGACGTTCTCATTGGCTCTACTTAAGTCCCATTTTTTTAAAAGCTGATTTCATTTTTAGAATTCTTTGTATCATCATATATATTTGCGTCCATTTTTTTTTGCTTTTTTTAACAAATTTGCCATGCGTGGTAAAATGTCCCTTTCATGGTTTTTCACATTTTTCAACATTGATTAGAAATAACTTTATATATCCTTGATAATTTCTTTGGTGACATATATCAATGGTACATCAATTTATTATCTCTTAAATTATAAAACAATGTGATTTTCAGTCCTTTTAATCAAATTCTCTCCCATTGATCCATGCGTATATTATAATCAATATACTGTACTTAACTCATTTTATTATGTAGTCTTTAATTTGTCCCTTTTTTGTTCGAAATCTCAACAAAAATGTATACATGTTAGTAATCACATGTTCATCATTTGTACATTGTTCAGTCTCAAATTCCATCTTATGTTGTTCAATTCCTATTACTTTTATCTCCATTTAAATCTTTCTCTTAATTGTGCATATGAAAATCAGTGAAAACTATATCCCACTGTAGTCAATTGTTCTTTTGGCCTCATTTTAAATTCTGTTCCTGTACTAACAAATCTTGATATTTTAATCATTTCTCTTTATCCATTGTTTAATTTCTAAAGAAATGCTTCTTGTGCTGAGACCAATAAATGTATTTTAGGGCACAATCTTGTTTATATTTATTCCATATGTTTAGTATGGTACTTTCTACATAAAATTTTTTAAAATCTATAACTCTGACTTCATTGTATCTTTTTTTAAAAAACCATGCCATCCAAACCTTACTTTATGTTCTTCTAATTCTAACATTCTCTTATTCGTCAGCAACGCCCACTTTTTCTATACCAAACAACTTTCTGGTTTTTTTTTTTTAATCTTTGCCATATAAATCTGGATATATCGTTTTGGCTTTGCTTAAAAGGTACATCATTTTTCAGAACAGATATTGTTTTATACAAAAGCATCATTCTAAATAATACATTCATATTTATTACAGAGATTCTTCCAAAAATTATAATTGTAACTTTCCCCCATTTTAATAAATCTTTCTTAATTTCATTCCTTCCCTTGACATAATTATTTTGAAATAAGATACAGTTTATATTTGTCATAACAATGACAAAGTATCTCACTTTTATTATTTTACTTTTTTTTTCCAATTTGAAAACCAGCTTTTACTATCAATTCTTTTTGCTGCTTCATCCTATTGTTTTGTAAAATCTTCATTTTCTCACTGCTAATTTTAAATTTAACGAAAACACTAAGTTCATGTTATTTATTTATACATACTTATATTTATACCATTAATCTCACACTAATTTCAATATCATATGTCATATATCATATCATATATACCATCTCTCTCTCTCTCTCTCTCTCTCTCTCACACACACACACACATTATCAATTTCCTACTCATTTCTCCTCATTTCTTCTCTACACCTATTTCCTCTTTAGGATTTTCTAGAATTAAAACCAAGTTGTTCCCAAATGCCCTTCGTTTGTATACTTTATTTTTAAGCTTCGCTCTAGCTGTAGAGAACAGCTGGAGCAAAGCTTAAAAATAAAGTATTATCTTGTCTGATATCTCTATTCAGAACTTCAAGAACCAAACTGAATAACAGCAGCAATAGTGGGTCATCTTCACTTGTCCCTTTCTGCATTCCACACGTTTTTTTTTTAAAAGATACAATTAACTATAATTTGTGCCATTTATGTGGTATATTGATTTCATGCATATAATCAAATTTCCTCCAAATCTTATACTGTACAAACATTTAAAGGGGAAAGTCAAGTTCAAAGTATCAAATATTTTCTCTGTGTCAAGAAATATTAACATGGTTTCTTTTTCATTATCATATTCCAAATATTCTAATACATTAAAATATTTCTAATATTGTTTTTTAATTGTCTTTTAGATGAAAAAGCCACACTGATCTGCATCTATAAAGTCTTGCCAGACACTTTTCATTCTTTGAGCTAAAATCATCACAAACATTTTATAATCTTTTATTTTATTCAGTAAAAGACCGGAATACAACAAGACCAGGAATTAACGTTATATTTGCACTTGTCCAACTTTCCGATATCCTCCCAATATTTAAAAGGAAATTCATATTTTTTGAAGACCTTGTAACAATTTGTCTTCAAAATATTTGTAATAGGATAATTAATTTTTCATTACCTATAGTTAAATGGCTCTAGCTATTAAAAGTATCCTTTTATTAAGCCAATATCTACAAAGTTTCTGAGTTCAGGGGGAAAAAAAACCCTGATAAGACAATTAAAAATTCTAAAAAAACATAAAACATATGATGAAAGGAGATGAAAGAAGTAAGTGGCTGGTATTTGAATTATGTCCATTTTAATGGTTTTTAAGGTGAAGACAAGACCATAGATACCAGTACAAAATTCTTAGCAAGTCATGTCAATTTTTGCTTAGGTAAGAAATGTGACATTTCACTCAGGTTAATGGAATGCTTGTTGCGCCTTTTTAATAGGAAAAAAAAATCTTTCTCTACCTACCCTTAAATGTTTTCATCTGAATTATTGGCGTTGTGCTTTATGAGAGCAAGGGCAGAATCTTCACCAACTGCTAGGGTTTGCAAAACAAACATGATTGATTTGCGGCAGGAAACTCCAGACTGAAGTAGCACAGAAAGCTTTTAACATTTGGGAATTCCTTTCTGCTGTCAAGAGGGAGCGCCAGGGGCTTTGGAGATTTTATTCTGATTGGCCATCAAGATGGACAGCCACCAAAGGGGAAGGTAAAACGTTCCCAACCTGTATTTCTTAAGCATCAAAGGGAAGACAAGAGAGAGTTAATCCGAAAATGACCACTTTTCAAAGCTCTCCAAATGGTTGCAAACCCATGGCTACAGCAGCAGTTTTTTTTTATAAAGAAAAACACCCCTCTACCACAACAGAATCATCTACTTAATGTCATAATAACACTTAGGAAGGGGAGGGCAAGCCAGCCGAGGCTCTTATACTGGTACTTCTGCATTCTTAAGTCTAATTAACAATGCAGAAAGGGCAATATGGTTTGGGTCAAAATGGCATTGGAGTCATCTTGTGTCAGGTTGAGGGGCTATAATTACCAGATTAGAATCCTGATTCTGTAGCTGTTGCCTCTTGACTTTCTTGAAGTCTGAAGAAAGCAGCAATCACCTTGGAATGACAAAGCAGTTGTGCTCCAGACACTTTTCCAACACAAAACCACAACGGGGGAGGGGGGGAGGACACAATTGCATGCCACTGGATTGCTCCCCACCTTCTTTAAAAATGTTGGATAAAGTGCATTCCGCCTTCAAATCTGGAAAGAAATCAGCTTCACTCTTTTGAACAGGTAGTAGAACAAATTCTACACTACAATACTAGGATTGTTTCAAGGACTGCTGCCACTTCTTTTTGGATTCAGCCTGCACCTGTGTCTTCTGGGGGGGACGGGACACACACGACAGAATGGAGGGGGGGGGAGGCAATTGTTCAGTGCTCAATAATAGCAATAGCAATAGCAGTTAGACTTATATACCGCTTCATAGGGCTTTCAGCCCTCTCTAAGCGGTTTACAGAGTCAGCATATTGCCCCCAACAACAATCCGGGTCCTCATTTTACCCACCTCGGAAGGATGGAAGGTTGAGTCAACCCTGAGCTGGTGAGATTTGAACAGCCGAACTGCAGAACTGCAGTCAGCTGAAGTAGCCTGCAGTGCTGCATTTAACCACTACGCCACCTCGGCTCCTTGTAAGTGCTCCAATACTGGAGGTTTTTAAGAAGAAATTTGACAAGCATTTGTTTGAAATAGTATAGGGCTTCCTGTTTGAGCGGAGGTTTGGGCTGGAAGACCTCCAAGGTTCCTTCCAACTCTGTTATCCTGTTATGGTTATGGATTTAGGACTACATTGAGCCCTTAATGGACTATCTGTGTGTTGATGGGATAAGTTCAATTTGATAGACTATGAGTTGGACAGATCTGTGGATGAAATCGTGACCCGTCAAAACCGCGGTCCACTAAAGCGCGCCCGATCAAAGCGCGTACGTGACGTCATCAGCAGTGCGACAAATAAAATTAAAAATAAATTAAATTAAAATTAAAATAAAATTAAAGCAAGCCGATTCACATAAAGGTAAGGGTTAGGGTTAGGGTTAGGGTTAGGTTAAGGGTTAGGGTTAGGTTTAGGGTTACGTTAAGCGTTAGGGTTAGGTTTAGGGTTAGGGTTAGGGTTAGGTTAAGGGTTAGGTTTGGGGGGGTTAGGGTAAGGTTTTCGCGTTAATTTTAAATTTACCGCTCACAGCGTGCCGTTTTCGTCGCGCTGTGATGACGTCACATACGCGCTTTCATCAAGCGCGCTTTAGTCTACCGCGGATTTGTGGTGGAACCGGATGAAATACCTGATTCTGTTCATAATATGTATAACTTTCTTCACCCTAAAAGGGAAGTTTAGTCACTCTGAGTTAAATCATCATCATGGTTCAGATAAATTCCCACTATGTCTTATCCTACACAACAACCTGTTCCACTTTCCTTCGCTCTATGAACTCTGAACAATTTAACAGAAAGAGCTAGAAAAACTGCAACTTTTATTTTTGCTAAGCTAGAAAAAAGTTGCACAGACACACACACTCACGTACACAGAGCACAACTTCCAATGCTTGTTATATTACTTGTAAAAAGACTTTGGTAAAATGGAATTCTGGATTCTCATATTTGTAATTAGTTAAATATATCATAGGTAAGTAGAATATAGCAATAGCAGTAGACTTATAGCAATAGCAGTAGACTTATATACCGCTTCATAGGGCTTTCAGCCCTCTCTAAGCGGTTTACAGAGAGTCAGCATATTGCCCCCAACAATCTGTCCTCATTTTACCCACCTCGGAAGGATGGAAGGCTGAGTCAACCCTGAGTCGGTGAGATTTGAACCGCTGAACTGCTGATCTAGCAGTAGCCTGCAGTGCTGCATTTAACCACTGCGCCACCTTGGCTCTTAATATTTAAAAACTGGAAATTGGTTGTTTGAATCTAATGGTGTGATGTAACAAAAAAAAAACCACATTGCAAATTCCAAAGATACATCAAAATTTAGATGGTCAAATCTGGCAATTTCAATCTGCTTCACTGCTATTACATACTGTAGAGCTGAAGAAAAAATTATTTGCAATCAATTGTTATTATTTGCTAAGTTTGATTCTTTACTACCTTGATCTGATGCAAGTCTGAACTTTATATGAGAAAGCTATTAAATTTGTTTTGAAGAGTACTTCAGGTTTATGGACTGTGCAGTGTTTTTAGTAGAAAATCATTGGTGGATCCAAAATTCAACTTTTAATATTAAATAATTCTGAAACTAGAAATTCATTTGAGTACCCTAACTGAATGGTATCTGGTTTTTTTTTTTGGCCATTTTAGCAATTAATTGAGAGGGAATCCCTTCACTGCTGTTAAGTTACAACAGAAATCTTACAACAGTTGCAAGTCAAACTGACATCTATCAATAGATTTAGATTTTTCGTTGTCATAATTCCTGGCAACATTACTTCTGATAAACACACCAAGAAGTATATTAGGTACTTGGAAAAATCAGAAGCAATGTGCAAGAGGTGTACAATACTTTCAAACTTCCTTATTAACACAGCATAAAATCGGATAGGCCAAGGCTAGTGGATTAAAATCTGGGCAAATTGTAGTCAGGATGGAATCATAGGGGGGCTTCATTTTATTTACAGCTAGCTTTATAACATACTATTAGAAATCAGGATGGAAACACTTACATGGAAACTAATTAGATTTTGAAGTGGCCCAACCCGTTACATCTGGCCGTAGAATTCTCTTTAGTAGGTTTTAGATTGGAAAAAGCTTCCTTTGAGGCCATGCTTCTCAAAATAATTAGGATTTGTGAACTTCAATTCCAAAATTCCCCAGCCAGAAAAGTCCATTCTCTCCCTCTATTTTTTTTTACTACTGGTTAATTTTTTTTACTACTGGTTTGGGCGCGCTCCCGCATGCGCAGAAGTGTCCGGGCGGGTGGGCGGAGCCTCTCACCGCCACTACTACCGGTTTGCCCGATCCGGGCCAAACTGGCAGCAATCCACCTGTGGTCCACATATCTTAAACCTTGAGAAATACTTCTTTGGGGCTGAAATATTTCCAAAGCAAGAAGTTTACAGTGTCCTGCGATCCCTGATCTTGTTCCTCATTGTGGATGCCAAGTTTTCAATTCGGTCTTTCCGTTCAATTAATGATTTCTGAAAGAAAAAGGAAGGCACATCTGGAACCTTCCAGGCTCAGAAAAAGGTTCTGGATATGAGCCCTTCTTCTGCCCTTGGGTAGCCTGGCAAGGGCCTTTGGGTCAGGGGTGGGCTGTTATGGGTTCGCCCGTGTTCGGGAAATCCATAGCCAACGTGATGGCTAGTTCGGAGAACCTCCAAATCCCACCCATGGCTGAACCTGCCCACCCCACCCTCCCAGGAGTCTCCACGTGGCCTGTTTTGGATATGAGGTAAATTCAGGGTCCACATGGAAGTTTGGGAAGTTCTGGAAAGCCAGAAATGGGTTCATTTCTGGCCTCCGGAGGATCTCCAGATCCTGGGGGAGGAAGTTTGTACCCTCCCAGAGGCTCAATGAAAGTCTCCGGAGTCTGGGGAAGGGGAAAACGCCCCCCCCCACCCGCCATGGTGCAGGAAGTCAACTAGGCTATGACCTCCATGGCCACACACACCCAGCAACCTTGCAGAGAACCTGTTGCTGAAATTTTTGAAGCCCACCCCTGCTTCTATATAGTTATGCTGCTATATAGTTATGCTGCGCCGAGGTGGCGCAGTGGTTAGGGTGCAGTACTGCAGGCCACTTCAGCTGACTGTTATCTGCAGTTCATCGGTTCAAATCTCACCGGCTCAAGGTTGACTCAGCCTTCCATCCTTCCGAGGTGGGTGAAATGAGGACCCAGACTGTGGGGGCGATATGCTGACTCTGTAAACCGCTTAGAGAGGGCTGAAAGCCCTATGAAGCGGTATATAAGTCTAACTGCTATTGCTATTGCTATTATATATAGTTATGGATAAATCTTCTGGATATTATCTCACATTAATTTAAATTCCCATATTATTTAGTGCTACTAATTTCGTGACCATGTTGGCTAGGGATTATGAGAACCAAACCTGATGGCATCAGTTTGAGAAGATTGCATTATTGGGCCACACTGGGAGCACGGGGGGACTTTGTGACGGAAAAAAGGGGTAGGGTGGAGACCACACCAGATAGCCAGCTGCTCTCTGCATGAACTCCAAAAGTGAAAGATTAATTAACATCTGCCTTTGTAACTGTTACTCTTTATCAGGAGTCTTTTAAAGGGTGAGACAGAGTACAGAAGTGAGCAACCTACAATTACAGAGGAATGTTCCCTGGGCTGTTGGCAAACGCCCTGAAGATAGCTTGTTGGATAGAGAGCACTAGGGTGCATTTTTGCAACAGCTCTGCGGATGACAAAGAAAGTGAGCTGGGCATCTCTGGCTCCTTAACAAAGCGCCCTTTGAACCCTTCTGTGAAGTTTTTACCTTTAAATGCATTTTAACCTTAACCCTTCAGCTTTAGAAACAACAACGAATCAAATGGGAATGTGCAGACTGCGCAGTTATTTTTTCCTAATCAGTAAACAGAGGGACACTAGGAAACACTGAACATTACTAGTTTCGAGTTTCATTTTATTTATATGCTGCCCTATTCCCAGCGGGACTCAGGGCGGCTCACAAACCCAAGGAGGGGAAGGGAAAAGCACAAAAACTACAAAAGTACAGGGCATTTAAAAACAACCAACAGCCACACGATTCGAGAGGGGAAGGGAACTCATCGACCCCAGGGGAAGGATACTGTAAAATCTCCATTACTACCCCACTTCAGGAGAAGGATAGTGCAAAATCTCAATTTCGTCCCGATCAGCTGGGACTCAGGAGACAGAGAATAGATGGGAGCAGGGCCAGTCAGAGATGGCATTTATTGGTTCTCCAAACTATGCAAAATTTCCACTACCAGTTCTCCAGAACTGGTCAGAATCTGCTGAATGCCACCCCTGGTCTGCATGCTACTGGTGAAACTTCATTTCTTGAGTGCTATTGGTGTGTGCTTAATTCTAACATGTCTGCTATGGTTGAAACTTTCTCCTATACAAAGCTGGGATAATTTGTAAGCACCCATAGCTACTACTACCCTTCCTTCAAGATTCCATCCTCCCCCTAGAAGGAGACCTTATAGCAATGGTGAGTAAGCAAAAAAACAACAACAGGTAACTCAGACCCCAAATTGGGTAAATGCATTTATTTATGATGGCCCTGCTTTCTTATATCCTTCCCTCTTCCTCTCAGTCTCCCTTCCCATCTTCTGGACTATGATGAATTGTAGTCACCAGAAGCCTGAATCAATGGCTTTCAGAGGCCTAAATAGCAATAGCAATAGCAGTTAGACTTATATACCGCTTCATAGGGCTTTCAGCCCTCTCTAAGCGGTTTACAGAGTCAGCATATTGCCCCCAACAACAATCCGGGTCCTCATTTTACCCACCTCGGAAGGATGGAAGGCTGAGTCAACCCTGAGCCGGTGAGATTTGAACAGCCGAACTGCAGAATTGCAGTCAGCTGAAGCAGCCTGCAGTGCTGCATTTAACCACTGCGCCACTTCGGCATTTATTTATTATGGCCCTGCTTTCTTATATCCTTCCCTCTTCCTCTCAGTCTCCCTTCCCATCTTCTGGACTATGATGAATTGCAGTCACCAGACGCCTGAATCAATGGCTTTCAGAGGGCTAAATGAAAGCAACCTAGGGCCAGAGATCCATGATCCAAAAGAGAGAGCAAGTCTTTTTCTCGTCTTCCCATCCCTCTCTATTTGTGTAGCCACAGAATTTTCTTATTTATAAACCTTTCACTGGGATGGCTTTTAACGTTGATTACTTCCAGGACTTTGCATCCGTCCACAGAAATAGATTAGGACTTCACTGTGCTTGAGAACCCGGATTGTTGTAGGGGGCGATATGCTGACTCTGTAAACCGCTTAGAGAGGGCTGAAAACCCTATGAAAGCGGTATATAAGTCTAACTGCGATTGCTATTAAGGGGATTCAAAAATATCTCAGCTACAGCATGGAACTATAATCCACTTCCCCAGAGTAAAAGGTAAAGGTTCCCCTCGCACATACGTGCTAGTCGTTCCCTACTCTAGGGGGCGGTGCTCATCTCCGTTTCAAAGCCAAAGAGCCAGCGCTGTCCCAAGACCATCTCAGTGTTCATGTGGCCGGCATGACTAAACACCAAAGGAGCACAGAACACTGTTACTTTCCCACCAAAGGTAATTCCTATTTTTCTACTTGCATTTTTATGTGCTTTTGAATTGCTAGTTTGGCAGAAGCTGGAACAAGTAATGGGAGCTCACTCCGTTACATGGCGCTAGGGATTCGAACTGCTGAACTGCCGACCTTTCTGATCGACAAGCTCAGCGTCTTAGCCACTGAACCACTGCATCCCTTCCCCAGAGTAATTTTTAGCAATTATTTCAAAAGGCTGGGTGGTCATTTTACCCATATTTTAAATCCAACAATATTCTTGGATTTTAACTGGCTGGGTTGTTCTTTGGCCTATACTGAACAAGCTGTCTCTACCAGAGCCTGTTTTTTTCCCCATCCCTAACTGGTTAATAAATAAAACGTAAATCAACATGTTGGCCATAACTAGGGGATATTGCCATATTTTCTCTTGTCTTTGATGTGACTTTTGAATGTTGATTCTTTCTTGATCCTTGTCTCCATGTTCCTCTACTCAGATTGCTTTCTATTTTAGGACTGAAGAAAATTCCTTTCTTTCTTTGTGTGGATATTTTAGATTTTTCTTTTTTTTCTGCTTTTGGCAACAGCCAAGAACCCACACATGAAGTCCATGGGGGCTGGACAAAAGTAAGAAAGAGCTATCTTTAAATCATCATTAAGATGCTTTCCAAAATGGGCTGTGCCACAGTTACTTACTGGGAAACGCTTTTAGCTGAATAGTCATGCACAAAACTCTTTGTTTATATTGCCTTCTGAATAAAGGCATTAAAAAGTTTTCAAAATCCACGGATTTTAACATGGAGCCTACTTATTTTAAATGTCATGGAGTGTGTGTCCACCTATTCGGTTCATAGGGTTTTAATACTTTGCTTTCTTGTTTCTTTTTGAAAAATGAAGAGTTCATCTGTCTTCTTTTACTTGGAAATCATGGAAGAAGACTGGATAGACATCTGCTGGATATATATTCAGATTCAAGTTAGGCGCTCATGTGTGTCATTAAGAAGAGAAAATTAAGTTTGACTATGAAAAGATACTGATTTGAGCCCTTAATATACTGTGCTTTCTGCAATTTTATCAAATAGCAATAGCAATAGCAATAGCAATAGCAGTATATAAGTTAGACTTATATACCGCTTCATAGGGCTTTCAGCCCTCTCTAAGTGGTTTACAGAGTCAGCATATCGCCCCCACAGTCTGGGTCCTCATTTTATCCACCTGTGATATATATCAATATATATCAATATATATAGCTGGCCTCCTGACATCGTTTCTTTAATGATTCTATTCCTTTCTTTTTATTCGTATCCATTTCATGTATCCAAAATCGTGTTTATGCTTATATATGTTGTCTAATACATACTTGACAAAATACATAAAATAAAATAAAAGAAATAGATGTTTGTATAACTCTTGTCCTGCAGCTAGTGGTCCCATGGCATGTTGTCTGGCAGCGTGTTGGCCATGGTGAATTGGCTATGCCTCCCAGCTTTCAAATCGATGCAAGATTAATCAAACCCTCCTTTAAGCAGGGAAAGAAGTGGCACAGATTCTTTCAAACCTACTGTCTCCTTTTTGACCAATACATGGCAGAGGATATTAAGTACTTTCACTGATTTCAATAGAAGTTAATTGTATTGTTAAATATTTAACCTGTTGGAATTAAAGGCATGTGAAAACCCCATTAATTTTATACTACTACCCGAAGTCTGACTATGTCACCGGAGTGATAAGCAGTCCTGTATAAGAAAGAAATTATCAGCAGGCTCAGGGTAATTGTACAAGTAAAAACAATATTTAGGAAAAACATCTTAAGGCAAAGACATTCCCCTCCCCCAATAATTCAGTATTGATTAACCAGCCATGGTACACATGGAATAATGAATGTTAACCATGGTTAAAAGAAAACGAAGGGAAAAGAAACTTGGGAAATGGAATGGAGAATCTAGGAGGAGGTAGCAAAAGGAGGAGATACATACACATATAAAAAGGGCAGAATTATCTTACTGGTTAGTTGGATGATTATCTGCTTTATGCAGAGATTCTTTTTTTAATTTCTCAAAAGATATAAGAGGCATTTGCCCTGTAAGTAAATGATGACAGTTTCATCAACTTGTTATCCATTCTCATTTCCTACCACCCAAAAAAAAGATGGAGCAGAGGGCATAGGATGGTTTCTGGCTGCTTTTGAAAGATGGATTGGCATCTTTCGAACTATTAGGATTATATCTAGGAAGAAAGAGAAACATATCAGCAACTACAGGGAGAACCCCTAAGTTTTGTAGAACTGCATATATTTTTTAAGAATTTCATGGCTTACATGGCCTAGGACCTGAATACCTACGGGACTGCCTCCTGCCACATACTTCCCAACGACCTATAAGATCTCACAGATTGGGCCTCCTTCGGGTACCGTCGACCGGACAATGCCGGTTGGCGACTACTCGGGGGAGGTCTTTCTCTGTAGCTGCTCCTGCTCTGTGGAATGATCTCCCCGCAGAGATCCGGACCCTTCCCACTCTCTCGGCCTTCCGTAAGGCCACTAAAACCTGGCTGTTCCAGCAGGCCTGGGGCTGTTGACCCCAAAATATGGTCCAGCCCCACTTGAAAGGGCGTGCATGGTGTGTTTTTAAATCTATCTTTTCTTTCTCCTATTTTTGATTTGTATTGTTAGCCGCCCGGAGTCCTGTGGGATTGGGCGGCATACAAATGTTATTAAACTTTGGAACGTTGAAACTTTGAAAGAAGAAAATTTTAATAAAACACCTCTTTCCTTATACTCCGGTGCAATGAGAATTGAACGTTTTCAGCAGCTACCAAAGAAAAAAGAAATTAGAAGCTGGAAAAGTAATAGATGAGCCTAGAAATTTCCTACAATTTTTCTTTCGAAAGAAGAACCTGAGAGAAGGCATAGTTTGACTGGAAGTCAAAATAAGGATGATGCATACTACAATCTTTATTGAAAGCTCTGGTAGCTACATATCAAAACTCTACCTAATTGAAAACAAAGCCATAGGATTTTGAATAGCTACATGAATTACTGTACACTGCTTAAAATATATGGTTTTAGAGCAGGGGTGGTATACACTTACCTTCCCTACCGGTTAGCAAATGTGAGTGCGTGCACAGCTGTCCGTGCATGCATTTTTGGAGAAAAAAGGTCCTAAATGGGATGCCATAGAGCCGGGCCAGGTGGGCAGAGAAACCTGTGATTTCCACTACCGGTTCGGGCAAACTGGTCTAAACTGGTAGAATACCATCACTTGTTTAGAGTAATAGTCTTCTATTCTAAAGGGTAGGGTGATGATATGGAACAGGGCATTATCAGTAATGGCAAACAGTTTGTGGAGTTTTTGTTGTTGCAAAGTTGACACTATTGGTTCTATTTATTTTGATGTATGGCCTTGTGGAGGCTTTGGCCAAGGTTCTGGAAAAGACAATGTTGCGCACCGTCTCTTAGGTCATAAATCCGAAAACTCCCAGTGGTTTACACAGGAGCTGGGGATGCTGAAAAGGGCCAATAGATGGCTAGAACCTTGCTAAAGGAAGACTAAGAATGAATCTGACCAGACATGGGTCACAGACATACATCTGAGCCACAATTAATGCCTATCTTGTGGCAGTAAGAGGAGCAAAACATCACTATTTCTCCGCATACACAGAGTGTCACCCAAGAGCCCTGTTCAAGATCATCTGGTCCCTCCTTGGGAAGAGGGTGATTGGATGACCATTTACAGGGCTGTGCTGAAGAATTTGTTGAACACCTGATGGATAAAATTGCTCAGATCCATTCTCAGTCCAAGCATGGAGCAGATCCATTGGGGATGCCTGAGGAAGAGACTTGCCAGATTATCTGGGAATGGTTTGATTCTGTTGGACCTGACAAAGTGGATAGGATCTTTGGGGATATTAAGGCAAACTGCTTATTTGCTTCTTGGTCCTCCTGGTTGGTGAAGGCCTCTAGGATGGTGACCTGTAGGTGGGTCCAAGCAGTGATTAACACATTGCTACAGAATGGAGTCCTTCAAGCACCATTTAATAAAGCCTTGTTGTGCCTCCCCCCCTCCTCAAGAAATCATAATTGGACCCAAGCTATCTGGACAAATTTCATCCAGTTTCCTATCCCACTAGAAGGTCCTGAATGAAACAGATAATCTAGACTCCTTCCAGTTGGGTTTCAGGCCATTTTATGGGGCAGAAATGGGATTGGTCATCCTTATGGATGGGATGGGAGTATTTATTTATTTATTTATTTATTTATTTATTTATTTATTTATTTATTTATTTATCTATTTATTTATTTATTTATTTGTCTTGTATGCCGCCCACTCCCGAAGGACTCCGGGCGGCTCACAATAGACAAGGGAAAGGGGAAGACTAGACAAAGACAACACTTTAAAAACAAAACCACAACATTCACAATTTCCGCGGGGCTGGATGTTTCACAGCCCACCCCCCCGGCCTGCTGGAGCAGCCAGGACTTGGTGGCTTTGCGGAAAGCCGGGAGGGTCGTAAGGGTTCGGATCTCGACAGGGAGATCATTCCAGAGGGCTGGAGCTGCAACAGAGAAGGCTCTCCCCCGGGGGGGTCGCCAGCCGACATTGGCTGGCGGATGGAATCCGGAGGAGACCTAACCTGTGAGATCTGATCGGTCTATGGGAGGTAATCGGCAGGAGGCGGTCTCTCAGGTACATCCATCCTTGCTCTCCTTGACCTCTCAGTTCAATCGACCACGGTATCCTTTTGCGTTGGCTACGGGCCTTAGGGCTTGGTATCGCACTGGTTCAGCTCCTTTCCCCAAGGCTGGTCCAGCCCCCAGCCACTGTTTTGTGGGGTACTACAGAGCTCAGTACTTCCTCTGCTCCTCTTTTAACATCTACACGAAGCCACTGGGTGAGATCATCCATCACTATGGGTTGAGATATTATCAATAGGCTGATGATACACAGCTTTACATCTCTATTTCTGGTGATCAAGTTTTTCAAAATTGGAGATCTTAGCATGTGTTACCAAGATTGCTAGATTTTCTTTCCTCTGTGCCGTTTTCTCATAAGCCAGTCAAACTAGTGCGTTTTTAAGGGTATGGTTCTGTTGTGACTCAGCAGAAGTTTGCTGTGAATTGAGTCGGGATCAGGGGTGGGTTTCAACCGGTTCGCGGCGGTCCCTGCGAACCGGTTGGTCGGTGAACCCGGAAGTAAGTAACTTCCGGGAACGGCGAAGGGCGCGCCCGCCCGCGGTCCTTACCCGGTTTTGATGAGTTCTGCGCTTCCACGCATGCGCAGGACGCATACAGCGCCTGCGCAATCCTCCAGGAGCAGCTGGAGCATCACGCAGATGCTAGTACGCATGCGTGCACCATGCGCGTGCACGAGGACGCCGCCGGCCCCGTTCCAACTGAACCGGTTGGAACGGGGCGAGAAACCCACCGCTGGTCGGGATGCAGGAATAACAATGCAGCTGGGGCTCGTTAGTGTGGTCTTCTGGAGATAAAAGGACTGATGGTGCCACGCCCTGGTTGCAGAAGTCAACGTTCATTCATTCGTTCGCGGTTCGTTTATGGAGAATTCAGTTCCGTTCCTGTTTGAGTTTGGGAGACACTTGGATAAGTGATTTTGCTTCTTGAAAACTTGGTGCTGTAAGAGTTTTGTTTCTGCCTTCCGCTGCGTAACCCTTGTTTGCAAGAGACTTTATCTATGTTTATTTTGGGCTCGCAGCCAGCGTGAGCCGAGGCTGATAAAGGCTTTCTTTTGGCAAGCTTTGTGTGACTTTAGTTTTGGAACAGGCTAAGTGGGGGCCAGAACAGGTTCAGTGATTTACAGATACTAACACTGCACAGTTAGGAAATGGCTAGCGTATCTACTGAAAAAATATGGCTTGAAAATGTGTTATTTGTATATATGAGGGCATTTTTTTTTCTTTTATCATAAAATCTCACATGTTCAGCCTTCCTATTTTAACAGGTAGTGATTACACCCTGTTTGCTTTGGCAGTAAAAATAGTAATGCTTCGACAATAGGATTAAATTTTGATGGCACAACACTTGAATCCCGAGGCAAATGATTTGTCCAAGCTTAATATGAAGTACTTAGGAGATCCTGTTTGATGTAAACACCAGTTCTAATAAAATGGTGCCTGAGGAAGAGGACTTCAACTTGTAATACACTATTTGTATTGGCTTCTGGATGCTGAATTCAGAGCCACTATGATAAAAGTAAGCAAAAAATAATCTCAATCTGTGATTATAAAAAAAGTTAAAATAAGGTGCAGGTTGACCCAGGCCTTAATTTAATTGACAGAAGCATGAATTTATGGACCTGATTCTTTCTCATATTATTTCTAATATGACTAACAAAGCAGCTTATTTATAGCTACAGCTATGAAACAGTGGAAATGAGTGGAAGGAACAAACTCTTAATTTCTATTCCATCATGCCGGACTCGTAGAGAAGGTTCATTATGGAAATACTTTCCATAAGCTATAATTGAGTATTTCCTGGTATTATCGAGTGGATGGATAAGATTAGGTGTGACAACTACTGCTTGAATAAATAAAGGAAAACTAAGAACATTTTTTTGCCTCACATTTTTCTTCATGTAGTGATAGTGTTGAAAGAAATGTCCTTCTGGGTTCAGCTCCAAGTGGGGAAAAAGACACTGGAGACATGGAGGCTGCTTGGAAAGATGGTTTTAATGGTGGACTGGACCACATGGCTTGAGCCCTGAACAGAAAAGGTGATCACATGCTTCAATGTTGGTGGAGAAGAAGAGAAGGGCTGAGGGAGGGGCTTGCTAGGCTTTTTATAACCAGTCCCACCTCTCTGTTTCCCGTTCCTGTGTAAGAAATGTATTCTGATTGGTTGTCAGACTCCCATGGTGCCATGCAGGGGGCTACTCTCTAGGCTGTTTTGAATACAGGTATGAGTTCTCAGATGCCATGTGGAGAGTTGAGTAATATCCTTTCCCCCTACAGCTGCAGTGGGGAAGTCTTTATTATGTAAAGTGGGCTAGCCTGGCCTTCTCAATGGCCTATTGACAAAGTGTGGATGGGCAGGAAGCTACAGCCAACTATTCTGTCTTTTAAAGCATGTTTCTTTCTTTTCACAGCCATAGAAATATTCTGCCTTTTCAATATTTCCTAGGATATTTCATTTTTCTGGGAGAGGGCTGGATGATAACGTCCCACAATAGTAAAACAAAACAATAAACATGGAACATTTTAATATGCAGTGCTTCTCTGCCTGAAAATTACACATTGTAAGAGGAATGTTTCTATTACATTGGTATAATTAATGTTGGTATCAGATTTTTGCATTTGGAGTATTTGCACTTTTAAAACTGCCATTAGCAGTACCCTTCTATATTGCTCTTATGACTGTTTTATAAAGCAGCTAAAAAAAAAAAAAGACAGAGATTTAATTGTGCAATCCTGTCCACAGCGATCCAAAAGCAACATTAAGTTGGCTCCAATAGACCGATCAGATCCCACAGATTAGGCCTCCTCCAAATTCCATCCGCCGGCCAATGCCGACTGGCGACTACCCAGAGGAGAGCCTTCTCTGTGGCTGCTCCGACCCTTTGGAACAAACTCCCTGTGGAGATTCGAACCCTCACCACCCTCCAGGCCTTCCGCAAAGCCCTTAAAACCTGGCTATTCCGACAGGCCTGGGGCTAAAGAGCTTCTGCCCCCCTCCTCGAATGGTATGGTTGTTGTGTGTTTTAAATTGTGTACTGTTATGTTCGTCTTTTTTATCCCCTGTCTGTACCCCTTTCCCTGACTGAATTGTGCGTGACCCGTCAAAACCGCAGTCCACAAAAGCGCGCTCGACGAAAGCGCGTACGTGACGTCATCTCAGCGCGATGAAAAAAATTAAAAATTGAAATAAAAATAAAATTAAAGCAAGCCGATTCACATAAACGTAAGGGTTAGGTTTAGGGTTAGGGTTAGGGTTAGGTTAAGGGTTAGGGTTAGGTTTAGAGCGTTAGGGTTACGTTTAGCGTTAGGTTAAGGGTTAGCGTTAGGTTTAGCGTTAGGTTAAGGGTTAGGTTTAGGGTTAGGTTTAGGGTTAGGGTTAGGGTTAGGGTTAGGGTTAGGGTTAGGTTTGGGTGGGTTAGGGTAAGGTTTTCGCTTCAATTTTACATTTATCGATCACAGCACGATGTTTTCGTCGCGCTGTGATGACGTCACGTACGCGCTTTCGTCGAGCGCGCTTTTGTCTACCGCGGTTTTGTGGTGGAACCGAATTGTGAGCCGCCCTGAGTCCCCTTCGGGGAAAAGGGCGGCATATGAATGTAATAAATCCAAATCCAAATCCAAATCCACTGGGAGTTACCTCAGAGTAAACCTTGTTAGGATTGCATCAATAACGTTTGCAAGCATTCAGCCTTGCATCATTGATTAGTTCCAGCGGATTTTGGAAACTACTATAACAGAGGATATATTTCAGCAATGGGATAGGTTTCTGTTTGCTCACTTGTATCGAAAAAATCTTGGGCAGGAGGAAGGAACGATGGAAAGACATTAACAATTCCGTTGTAGAAATTGTCCCCCCAAATATCAGGCTCTGGCTTCAGCTGAAAGCGCAGCCCTCGGGAAAACAACAACAAGACACACACAGTTTAGGATCTATCACTGCGCTCCATTTTTGCCTGGGGCTGCCCTGCCCAACGAGGACTTTATAAGGTAAAGAAGAACCACACAGCCTTCTCCAGCAGAAGGAGGCCAGAGTGAAGGAGGGCCTGTGTTTGATGTATGAGCTTTGGCTTGCCATTGTGAGTCACCCCGGCACTAGCTGCAGGCAAAACAAAAATCTTTTGTGATTAATTAGAAAAACTGGACAATTATGAATTGACTGCACACAAGCAGTCTAGAGCAATATAAATAGTAATGAAGTTGGCTCCGTGTCTGAGATGAACACATTGTGCGTTTATGAGTGATTGAGGGGAAAAAAAAAAGGAGGAGGAAAGAATAAAAAGGGCTCCCTTTTTTTGGCAGCGTCAGTTTAAATAACATGATTTCTGCTCTCTTGACTCCCGGTTTCATTTTTTTGCAATTAGAAAAAAAAGAGAAACCCCGGGATTAGATTTGAAATGATAAAACTGAGCTTTTTCACTGTCCTTTCTCAAAAGCCTGGTTGTTCTCTTGAAGTTTGCTCCAACAATATGCTTCATTTCAGGGACGGGCCCGAAATGATTGCAGCAGGAATGAATGAATGAGCCCAGTTGTGTGTTGCTTGTGGGATACAAGCCTTGGTCCTTTGTGTTGTGTCTGTAGCTTTTGAGAGGCAGGGTTTGCCAGTGTGAAAAGGCAGACATAAAGAATTCTGCAGTAGCTTTGCAAGAAATAAACCACAGCCGTAATTATTGAGAGCCAGCCGGTACAGTGACTAATACAGAGTGAGAAATAGAGCTTCAGATTTCAACAGACCCATCCATGTTCAGGGAGGTCTTTCCGTATAAGTAGCTAAGCGGGGCTGCTGAAAGTTAAAGAGACATTATTGGGAAATGGCTAGGGTTCAAGTGCTCTAATAGGGCCCACCACAGATACTTCCCCTGGGGCTTTCTTAAAATATTTTAGTTTTCTTTGCCCTATGCAACCTAACGTGTCTAACTAGGGCTTGGTGCTCGTCTCCATTTCTTGGCCGAGGGAGCCAGCGTTGTCCGAAGACAATTTCTGTGGCTGTGTGGCAGGGGTGGGTTCCTGCCAGTTCTAACCTCTTCTATAGAAGAGGTTCCACAAATCTACAGTGCCGTTTAGAACCGGTTCCAGCTCCCTCCCTCCGTCCGTCCGCACATCATCAAGATGAAGAGCGAGAGGAGGAATTCTGGGAGCTGAAGTCCACAAGTCTTAAAGCTGTCAACGTTGAACACCCCTGGGGTTTTTTTCCTAAAAGGTTAGGGGTGCAAGGGTCTTGTAACTTGACAGCTTTAAGACTTGCGTGCTTCAAATGCCAGAGTTTCTGAGCCAACATTTTGGTTGCTAAGCAAGAGCGTTGTTAAGTGAGTTTCATCACATTTTACAAGTTGGCCACTCCCACCCAGTCACATGGCTGGCAAGCCACTCCCACCCAGTCACATGGCCGGCAAGCCACTCCCACCCAGCCACATTGCCAGCAAGCCACTCCCACAAAGCAGGCCACACCTACAGAAGAGGTTCTAAAATTTTTTGAAACCCACCACTGCTGTGTGGCCAGCATGTTAAGGTAAATAACTGAACTTTAGACAATATGTGTGATTCCTTAGATCTTATAGCCCCCATTAGCACAGTCTTCATGGGTGATGCAAGCAGAAAGTAACAGTTCAACAATGTCTTCAAGATCATAGGTTTCTTAGCTATTGTTTACTTGCAGATATTTAATTATATAACTAGATAACATTACCAGTGCACTGATGATGCTACCTAGTTGGGTCATGAAACATCTGCAAGCAAACAATCAAGGTCAGAGAGGATGTTCTCTTCTCCTGAAACAGGTTTCTTAATCTAGCAATAAGGCCTCCCAATGGCAATTCACCAAAAGGATCTTTAGTCCCAACCCTTTCAGTCTTGGAATTGCTCTACGAAAGGTATTGTTTCATGCACTTCATTTGTTTGCTATTCATTAAGAATACTGTCTAAAAGCATCCAGGTGACACGTGTTAAAAACAGTATGATAATAAAGGATTGATGAATTCATTTACTGCCTATCAGATAATTGTCCAGATCAGAGTAGGCAATATAACCACGTGTCAGGCCTACAGCTACATCGAGCCCATCCATGACCCGGGAAGAAAGCCCACCCTTGGTTTGCTTGATTGATGGGTTCGGAGCAGTGGTGGGTTTCAAAAATTGTTCGAACCTACTCTGTGGGTGTGGCCTCCTTTTTGGGAGTGGCTTGCCACCCATGTGACCGGATGGGAGTGGCTTGCCGCCCATGTGACCGGATATGAAGATGCCGACGACACTTGTCAGAACCACCTTAAATTACCTCACACACAGCACTGGCATGCATAAGAATAGGATGTAAACTTGTTTTTTAAGAGGCATCTTTGGTTTGCGTTAAAACAACTTCAACACACGCAATGTTCTGATTGCACCACAAACGCAGTAGTCATCCTTTCACATTTCACAGAGACACTGAGTTTTATAAATATGAGCATGATAGTGTAGAATAATCATATCCAAGGACCAGTGGTGGGTTTCAAAAATTTTTGGAAGCTCTTCTGTAGGTGTGGCCTGCTTTCCGGGTCCACTGGTGGAACCTCTTCTAACCGGTTCGGCAGACTTGATGAACCGGTTCTACCGAATAGGTGCAAACTGGTAGGAACCTACCTCTGGTTCGGAGCAACCCCTTTGTAGCTGGGGGGAAGTGAATGTGTTTCAGGCCCCTTTCTTCACCAAGCTGGACGTGAGAGAGGCATATTACCGCATATGAATCCGAAAAGGGGATGAGTGGAAAACCGCATTCAACACTCCCCTGGGAAGCTTCCAGTAAAAGATGGGTATGGGCGTATGGGTATGCCACTTTGGCGAAGGGTAGCAAGTCCGACCAGTTGTCTTGCTGATAGTCCACATAACACCGGAGGTATTGTTCCACCATCGCATTGGCCCTCTCCGCTGCGCCCCCCGACCCCCCTTTCGGGTGGGGGACAAAGTTTTTTTATCTACAAAATACATAAGATTGAGGATGCCTAGCAAGAATTGGGACAATGTCAGCGTTCCAAGTATCATGTAGAATTAAATCAGAGTCCATAGCAATGTGCTAAGATGTCCGCTTTATTAAATTGGAAACTTTAAGGAAAGTTTTGCCTTGGACTCTGATTTAATTCTACATGATACTTGGAACGCTGACATTCCCGACTCTAATTTTAGCACTCTGCAACCTTTCAATTGACTTATGGCAAAAGCCTTTTCTCTCTCCACCAAAAACATAATGGCTAGAAAAAACAATGGGTGGGGGAAGAAATGAAATGAAAAGGTAGATAATTTTATAGAAATGAAATGGATAAATAAGGAGGATGGGTCAGATTGCAACAGAGTCAAGGGTTGTTTATGCCCATCTAAAATCCTACGATCCTATGCTATTGCAAAGAAGGCATTTGCACAATAGAAACTTTAGTGTCCAGTCTTTCTGTCCATCAAGATACTGAAGGAGGGAAGCAGGAACAGCTGGAAGCTTGCTATGGGCAAGTTTCATTATCCTTTGAAAAAGTTGATTGGATTCAACTGGGACTTCAGTGTTGGAGCAGGTCATGGGGGGGAGGTGAGGGGTAAATCTTAGCAATTGCTTGTCCTATTCATACAGGTTTTCAGCTTGTAGACCCCCAAAGACATGGGACAAGATGTGTGGAGGGATGTGAGAGCCACCACCCGCTTAGTTAAACTTTGCCATCCGGATTAAATTGGCCATGCTGGGATTGGCTTCATGGTGAAATGAGATCATTGTCTCCTTGAGAGAGCACTGCCTTCCCACTGCCTAAAGAAGACAGATACAAGACTGTTATATGAAAAGACTTTGTATGTCTTAAGAAGATTGCTGTAATTATAGTCAAGCCTCAGCTACAGCATCTAAATATGGGAGAGGCCCTTTTCCTGTGTGCATCTCTGTTATGGAATGCTTTTTGGGGTGGGATAAGTTTGGCCTACACACCCTAGTGTTTATGTTTTTAAATGTTAAAATTGAATGTAAAATATTTTAATTCATTTTACTGTCACAAATTATTTAAACCGTTGCAAAAAGGCAGGTATAAAAGGTATAAATTTAATGAATAATAAAAATAAAAGCATGCTGTTCCTTCCCCATTTAGTTACTATATGTTTAGATGAATGCCCAAACGGACTGATATATTCATTAATACTTTAGGAATGATTTCTGTGCTAATGCAGCTTCTTTCATTTATGACCAGTTCACACACAGTGGTTGTTGAGTGTTGCTGAACTAAAACCCCCAATATCATTGGCCTTATTGTCCTAACTATTTGCCTTATTGATAGGGAATTATACTTCAACATCTGACAATGTGATATATGAACTTTTGCAGGGGAATCTTAAACTGACATTTATTTCCAAATAAAAAACTTTTATTAAAATACTTAAATCTAAATTTATTTGATTTATTCCATTGTTCTAAAAAGTTCCCTTGCAATGCAATTTTGTCTCTACTTTTTCAAAAATAAATTTGTCTTAGTTTGAGAAGTGTATAGAAGACCAAATCCCTAAATTATAGTAGTCTTTACTGCCACCTAATGGTCATCCAGACTTTTGCACCGTAGACCTGATAATCCTACATTTTTGTTCTTTGATTGCTAGCTGTAAGCTAAAACTACCACACAACACTTGTGGTCAAATCTTTTGTCCAGTTCTTACATCATATTAAGATAAAATGTAATTTGTTGCTTAGTGGATTGTATCAACCCTAACGATTATGGTTTGCAAATAAGAGTTATGGCTTTGTACATTGTATGAATTCAGCTAACAGTAGTTCATTCACAAAGTGTAGCTAAGATAAATTAGCATTACATGGGACTGTGGAAATGATGTAGACAAATGTTAAACTTAGAGTGAGAGTTTTGTGAATTTTTAAAATCTATACCTGTGCCAAATAAAATCGGAAGTCATTCTTTTTTCTATTTTTCTTATTTTTTTCCCTTCTCTTCCTTTTCCTTCTTTTATTTTTTTCTTTCCTGAGCTTTTTCTTTCCCTCAAATCTTTTTCCTTCTTTTAAATTTGAACTTTTGCAAGAAAATCCATAACATTACGATAATAAAAACAAAAACAAAGCTAAAACAGACCAAGGTTCAGCCAAGTGTAAACCTTGTCTGTCTTTAACATCTTGCTACTCCTGGCTGTAGTAACTGAGCTGTAATTCACAAGAAAACTTCTTCAGAGCCATACATTCAGCATTTCAGTTGCCGAGTTATATATTTTTTCTGTTTTTTAAATATACTTTTTTATTTATTTATATAACATACAATCACATGTATACTATTACATAGCCAATATCATATTGTATTAAGTAGTAATTACATCAGTTCCTCTTGTCATCAATGCCCAGAAAGATAAAAAACCATTATTGGCTCTTCTGCTCTCCATACACTTCTTTCTTCTACCTCTCTCCTACCTCCTTTCTTCCCTCCATCATCCTTTCCTACTCTACTTCCCCCTTCCTTTCTCCTTCTCCTCTCTCTACATTCCAACTCCTCCTTATCCTCCTCATCTTCCCCCCTTACCCTCTCTCCTATCCCTCTCTTCCCATCTTTCTTCTCTCCTCTGTTTCCCACTCTTCCTCTTATTGGTGTATTTCCGCTTCTGAGCAAACTCCATTCTAAGTTGATGGTATTTATGCTTCCATATCAATATACTTATCTTAGTTTTTTTTTTAAAAATAAGAGAAGACAGTAATATATTTTAATGACATTCCTTCTGCATTTGAGAGAGAATGCTTTTTAAAATAATATTCTGACGGAGACAATTTACTATGCTAGCCGTTGAATTTATAGTTTCTGTTTGCCTTTACTGTGGCACAGATGCAAACGGTTACAAGCGAAGCTAATGTTTTAATGGGATGGTGCTACTCCATACTGGAGTTCCTTATTATTTCACAATGTGGCCAGCCTTGTTTTCAGTATGGTATGAAGGCAGGTATCTAAATTCTTCAGCACATTCCTACCTAGCCATAAACAGGCTATCAGGCTGTCCTGGGTAGGTGAAGAGTCTTGGCAAGATCGGTGGCTGAAAGACAAAAAAAAAATGTGGAATTGTGTGTCAAACACCCTTTTGTCATAGTGGGGAAACTCTTCCACTTCTCTGTCCCTTTGCCATTCTACTGTCTCACCCTCTCCCGCAGCCCCATTGTTTCCTTCTGTTATTCAAGTCTCGCAGTCTCTCGGTGGTGAATCTGTTGACCATTCAGTCTTTTGAGTCGCTGCTAATTAAAAGTTCCCAACCTCTTTGCCTGAAGGCCAGGCCAGAGCCAGTCAGAGAGGAGCCAGGTCCAAACTGTTCAGGGACCAATCGATCAGCTGATTAACCCTTATTACTGATTGGCTGGAGCTGATTGCATCTCAGTAAAGAAATCTTCTTTTGCCCTGAAGCACCAAGGCAAAAAAACCACTACTATCAACATTAAGCTGGTAGAGGAAGGAAAGCGTCTTTGTAGGACAGCTGATAATTTTTTAAAAATGAATTTATTAAGAAAGGGGAGGAAGAACCTATCCTTTTCTTCTGCTTTGATCACTTGTATTTTTCAATTTTTTGGGTGTGTGTGTGTGGACTTTACAAATTAATTTTATTATTGTTTATTACCAGTTTTTTTTTTAAAGTGTAAATAATGATAACTAATCTGTATCTGTATCAAATACTTTGCGGGCAGGAATTAAGAGATTCAAGGGGTTGAATTTCTAGAATGGATAAGACATCTATGTTGGAAAAAACATTGACAATCATTATAGAAAATATTTAGCTCTATTTTAATTCCATGCTGCAGAAATGATTTACCATTAAAAGTAGCTGGATCTTTTTCTTATACTTCTGGGAGGACATATCAAACTTGGGGGAATAGAATATACATATGATTAATCACTGCATAGGATCATGGTTTCCTTTACTTATTCAAATATTATTTAAATGAGTAAAGGAACATTAATACGGAAGAGCCAAGATGGCGCAGTGGTTAAATGCAGCACTGCAGGCTACTGCTAGATCAGCAGGTCAGCGGTTCAAATCTCACCGGCTCAGGGTTGACTCAGCCTTCCATCCTTCCGAGGTGGGTAAAATGAGGACCCAGATTGTTGGGGGCAATATGCTGACTCTCTGTAAACCGCTTAGAGAGGCCTGAAAGGCCTATTAAGCGGTATATAAGTCTACTGCTATATTGCTATAAGAACAACCCTGTCTCCTATAAGTAGAACTTCTGAAATATTTGTTTGAGGCAGTACAACTGTACTCTTGCTGGATTTTTAATAGAGTACATCCAAATCCTAATCAGTATTATGTGGTAGTTAACGTGCGTACAGCTGTTCTTGGGAAGAACATGCTTGTGTAGATATCTGCATTGCTATGCAAAAATACCTATGCTTCATAAACACGATGTCAAGAGATGATATGACTGCTGTCCATTGCTTGCATGGAGGATGTACTGATTTTATAACACCTATGTTGGGCTGTTACTGGTATCTTTATGCATTATTTCTGACTGTGCTTAAGGCTTTCCTTCAAGCATCAGTCCAATGTAATTCTTGATTATCCTATACATATATAAATAGATAATTAAGGAAGATTATGCAACCCTCCAGCTCTTTCTGTGTCAGGCTGCCCTGAACATCCTATCTACCTGTGTAATACTGGCAGCTTTACATATAAAGCAGGTTAGACTGACATTTTCAGAAGGTAGAGTTCCTGTACTAAAAAACAGGCAGGCAAATCAGTGTGTCTGTGCGTGTGTGTGTGTGTGTGTTTTCTAGTGGACAGGTCCCCTTCTTATTACTTCTCAAGATATGGTTTAAAATACCCAAACTTTAGAGCTTGAGTGCTGTCCATATGATTGTTTACTTTTTCAGTATCTGTAGATACATGCGGTTCCACCACAAAACCACGTTCGACTAAAGCGCGCTCGACGAAACCACGTAGCTGACGTCATCACATCGCGACGAAAAAAGCACGCTGTAAACGCTAAAGCTAAAATTAACCCCTAAACCTAACCCCCTTAAACCTAATCCTAAACCTAACCCTAAACCTAACCCTTAACCTAACCCTAAACCTAACCCTAAACCTAACCCTAAACCTAACGCTAAACCTAATCCTAACCCTTAACCTAACCCTAACCCTAACCCTAACACTTAACGTAACCCTTAACCTAACCCTTAACCTAAACCTAACCCTAACCCTTAACCTAACCCTAAACCTAACCCTAAACCTAACCCTTAACCTAACCCTAAACCTAATCCTAACCCTTAACCTAACCCTTAACCTAACCCTAAACCTAAACCTAACCCTAACCCTTAACCTAACCCTAAACCTAACCCTAAACCTAACCCTTACCTTAACTTGAATCGGCTTGCTTTCAAAGCACTATTTAAAGCACCCTTTTTTCTCCGCGGTCGCTGTTGTCGCCCTGCTGATGACATCAGCGACGCGGTTTAATTGGGCACGCTTTAGTGGAGCGTGGTTTTGTCGGGCCACGGATACATGCAACATATACTTTTTAAAAGTATATGGCACTGGACCTGGATATCTGAGAGACCGTCTCCTGCTACACACCTCCCAACGTCCGATAAGAACTCACAGGTTAGGCCTCCCCCGGGTGCCGTCGGCCGGACAATGCCGGCTGGCGACCACTCGGGGGAGAGCCTTTTCTGTAGCTGCTCCGGCTCTGTGGAAGGAGTTACCAGCAGAGATCCGGACCCTTCCCACCCTTGCGGCCTTCCAAAAAGCCACCAAAACCTGGCTGTTCCCGCAGGCCTGGGGTTGCTGACTCAAATCAGGTCAACCCCCAATTAAACCGGATGTATGTTGTGTTTTTAAACTGTTTGTTATTGTTTGTATTCCCCCCCTGTATGTTATTTTATTTCATTCGTACTTGTAAGCTGCCATGAGTCCCCCGGGATTGGGCGGCATATAAACCCATTAAATTGCTAATTGCTAATTGCTAAAAAAAGTTTAATATAATCGTGTGTTTAGTCACTTTGCAGAATAACATCGTCTTATCTAAGTAAGATTGCAAAAATTAGATTTTTTTTGAAACTATGGAAGCTCATGTTTGTGGAAAGGTTAGAGTTAAAAAAAAAATATTTCCTCGAGTGTCCCAATCCAGTGCAGCGTTTCTCAGATTCAACAATTTTAAGATATGTGGGCTGGAACTTCTAGAATTTCCCCTACTTGCATGCTTGCTGAAGGACATCTGGGAGTTGAAGTCCACACATTTTAAAGTTTCTGAGGTTGAGAAACACTGGCCTAGTAGTCGTACTTATGTGATTTCTATGAAAAGGAAAAGCGTTTTACAGGGGTATCAAACTGGCGGCTTGCAGGCAGGATGCATTGCGCGCGGGCCAAGCCCACGGTGGCTCCATAAAGGCAAAAAAACCCTTCATAATATGTCATGATGTCACGTGACATGATCGAGTTTGATACCCGTGCATTAGAGCAAAACCCACAGGTAAGGAACTGATGAAAGAAATGTCCTTCTGGGTTCGGCTCCAAGTGGGGAAAAAGACACTGGAGACATGGAGGCTGCTTGGAAAGATGGTTTATTGGTGGACAGGGCCACATGGCTTGAGCCCTGAACAGAAAAGGTGATCACATGCTTCAGTGTTGGTGGAGAAGAAGAGAAGGGCTGAGGGAGGGGCTTGCTAGGCTTTTTATAACCTGTTCAGTCCCACCTCTCTGTTTCCTGTTCCTGTGTAAGACATGTATTCTGATTGGTTGTCAGACTCCCATGGGGCCATGCAGGGGCAACTCTCTAGGCTGTGTTTTGAATCCAGGTTTGGTTGAGTTCTCATATGCCATGTGGTCAGTTGGGGCCAATATTATCATGCTTTAATCCCATCCCCCCTGGAGCTGAAGTGGAGAAGTCTTTATCATGTTAAGTGGACTAGCTTGGCCTTCTTAATGGCCCACTGACAAAGTGGGGATGGGCAGGAAGCTACAGGCAGCTATTCTGTCTTTTCAAACATGTGTCTTTCTTTTCACATCCAGATAAATATTCTGCCTTTTCAATATTTCCTAGGATATTTCATTTTTCTGGGAGAGGGCTGGGTGATAACTTCCTACAGAACAGAGGAAGATTGTAGAATCATCTTATACAACATGGCCTGCGTTAATTGAAAGCTCACCCAGGGAGCCTTCTCTTTGTGTTTGCCCCATAGAGAAAAAGCCTTAAAGACAAAAAACGATAGATGGAATTTTAGAAATTATCATTGCTCTGAATTAGAAATGCAGTGTACTGATTCATAGTTGCAAAGATTGTGCACAGATGACCGTTTCCTTGTTCAGCAAGGATAGACTATTTCAGGAGCTACACACTCTGTTTATTTTTCTTTAAAATAGACTTTGGCTTAGGTATTCCTTTTAAAAAAAAAAACCCATGTTCACGTAGAAGGTGCTCTGTTAATGCGGACGTTCCTGGAAGATAATTTTGGAGGTTTTCTGGGAATTTTTCCCACTCACATTTGACATTGCCAAAGATTAAATTATGTTCTTGATTTCTGTACTGCCCATGTAGGAAATTGGTTAGGAGTGATTCTCTTGCACATCTGTCTTTTGTTAGACTACAATGGGGAGAGTACAGGAGAGCTTGCTAATGAATTGTGCTCCAGAGCATTATCGTTTTACTATCTTGATCGTCTTTAGATAAATATTGAGCCATAATAAACCGGCTATTTATATGTAAAATATAGCTATGGCTTTAGAATGCAAGCTCTATTAAACAACTTTGTATTGATTCCCCCTCCTACCTCCTTTGTAATATCGTTTTTTTACAATCATTCCTAGTTTTTTTAAAAAAAAATTAGCAACCTTTTTTTAAAGGAAGCATTTTGGTATTCTTCCTATCAGAAAATTTAGCTAGGTGGAGAGACAGCTAAGAAAAAGCTGAGTGCCTCAGGAAAACAATTTCTACCGAAGATCACTGTTATGTTTTACTTTGCAGAGAATAGTTTTCTGTTTGAAACACGGTTAAACAATCATCTGTTTGAAGTCTGAGCCGGGTGGAAAGAACTCAAAAGAAGCAGTAATTGGTCTTGAAATAGCCCATAAAGAGCTTGCACATAGAAATACTCTAATATTTAGTGCTGCCACAAAGAAGAGGGGAATCAAGCTATTCTCCAAAGCACCCGAGGGCAGGACAAGAAGCAATGGGTGGAAACTAATCAAGGAGAGAAGCAACCTAGAACTAAGGAGAAATTTCCCGACAGTTGGAACAATTAATCGGTGGAAAGGCTTGCCTCCAGATGTTGTAAATGTTTCAACACTGGAAGTTTTTAAGAAGAGCTTGATTAACCATTTGCCTGAAATGGTATAGGATTCCCTGCCTAAGCAGAGGGTTGGACTAGAAGACCTCCAAGGTCCCCCCCCAATTCTTATTCTATTCTATTTTCCATCATGACAAGAACATTGCGTTTCTGTTTACATTTTACAATTATTTTTAACATAGGTCATATAGAAACTTTGAAATGTTACCCTGGAAGTTCTATGCAAATCCATGTCATTTTGTTAGTGTTTTGGATACTATAGAAGAGGACACTACTCCTAGTTTACTGTGAGGAATTTAAGACACAAGGCAGCTGTCCTTAGTTTAAGGGGATATAATTCAGAAGAAGACACTATGCAGCTCTCATATGGGTGCTCCTTCCCTTGTGTACCCATGTTGCCATGTGGCTAACATAGCTTTCCCCCCTTGTCACAAAAGGGTGTTGAAAGAAATGTCCTTCTGGGTTCGGCTCCAAGTGGGGAAAAAGAGACTGGAGACATGGAGGCTGCTTGGAAAGATGGTTTAATGGTGGACAGGACCACATGGCTTGAGCCCTGTATAGAAAAGGTGAATATGCTTCAATGTTGGTGGAGAAGAAGAGAAGGGCTGAGGGAGGGGCTTGCTAGGCTTTTTATACCCTGTTCAGTCCCACCTCTCTGTTTCCTGTTCCTGTGTAAGAAATGTATTCTGATTGGTTGTCAGACTCCCATGGGGCCATGCAGGGGGCTACTCTCTAGGCTGGGATGAGTTCTCAGATGCCTTGTGGTCAGTTGAGTATATTATCATGCCTTTCTGTAGCTGCTGGTGAAGTCTTTATTATGTAAAGTGGCCATCTCAATGGCCCATTAACTGGGGATGGGCAAGAAGCTACAGGCAACTATTCTGTCTTCTAAAGCATGTTTTTTTTTTCTTTTCACATCCAGAGAAATATTCTGCCTTTTCAATATTTCCTAGGATATTTCATTTTTCTGGGAGAGGGCTGGATGATAACTTCCCACAAGGGAAAAAAAGCTGTGTTAGCAACATGAAGGTGGTTGGAAGTGTGATGTTGGTGGGCTTGCTGATGGATTTGAGGACTTCTGAGCTGGAATACCTTAATGCCTCTTCTCTGCGGGAGACGACGATTTGAAACTGACAGCTTTGCCACCCATCCAAAGCAATTTAAATCTCGTATCCGAGGGCGTTGCCACACCCTATCTTTTGCTGGAGCCGGTCTGACGATGCCATTCCAGCCAAGGCAGAATGATTTCCTCGTAATTCAGCAGGGGACACAAAAACCACACCATTTCCAAAAGCCCACTTGCCCTGTAACGGGAAGGCCCTGTTTTTACCTCCACATGATCTTATTAAGCTGAAGTATTTTATTTAATGAGAGTGACTCATGCAAGGTGTTCCCATAAATCATTGGCTGGTTTACAAACTCAATAACTAGGCTTCCTGCTATAACTAGGCCGTGCACACCTTAAATTATTAACACACCAAGGCCCCTCCAGGCAGATCTTTGATGATGATGATATAAACACTTGCTAAGGACAAGATGCTCTCTCAGCAAAAGATTATTGACTCTAATTACCACCACCACCATGGGGGGAAGGGGAGGAAGAAAAGAAATCCTGTGAACTAGGAAGAAAAATTTCATTCTTTGATTTAACGTGGCAGAATATTTTTTTTTGTTTTAAAAAAAAAGCCATCCACCAAACTTTTGCCTGTTTACTTGTTTTGGTTTTTTTGCTTTCTTCTTCTGCTGTGCTCCATGATAGACTAGAGTTGGCTGTGCTTTAAAGGCAGATAGTTGTTCAGAATTAAAAAACAAAAAATCCTTAAAGCAAAGCCCCTCACAGCATGAGGGAATGTTCTGTTGATGCTGTATGTATGTTCTTTGAAATGGATGGAAAAAGGCCAGAGGGAACAGAAAAAAAAGAATGATAATATACTGGAATGAATCCCAGCTTTAATTGTTTTCATGTATGTAATGTTATAAAAATGGCTGACACTCCAATGTGCTTGGCTACAATCAAACCAGAAATTGCAGATCAACTCTTTAAAAAAAAAAGAGATTGTGACTTCTATTGTGTGCCCCCTCTTACATTTTTGGAGGGTGGGGGATTACATTCTTATTATAAGCCTTCAGGAAGGAACAGTCTGCATGTTTACATGCTTTCCATTTAGTTCACGTAAAAAAACAGCAAAAGGTAACCCAAAAAATAGTGTCCTTTCCACCTTTGGGCATCCAAGCCTTTGGCTCAGAAAGAGACAAGATAAAGAAGGTAGCTAACAATATAAACTTTGCCCTCTCACTCCTCTGCCCCTCAGCAGTGACACTCATAATTCTGTAACACTCATTAATGAAAAATTCCTATGATATCTAAGAATAAGTTGTCCATTCTGCAACGTGGTGTTTTGCTCGATTGAAAAACGGTGCCAATGTTCATGGGTTCAGAAGATGGGCTGCTTATTGATAAAGCTAACCATCTCCTGAATGACATACAACATAACAAGCCTCTTCGTATATAACATTGTTTGTTTGGCCTAAGAAAAGGGCCCACACACAGCTTCTGGTCAGTTGAAAGATTTTTTTCCAGAGAATAATGTTGGAATGAGCTGTTGTTCATTTGTGGAGAGGAATTTGGATGATGTTCCCAGAATTACAATGCTTAATGTAATTCCTTCAGATAATAAACAGACTTTGAAACTATGTCTGCTATCCTAACAAGCCTACCACAAATGTTTGCCTGTTTCCTCCACATGGCTACGGTGTTTTGTGCAGAGGGCTGTTGAGCAAGAAATAAACTGTGAATGTCTCTTTGAACTGATTGCTTTTTATAAAAAGGGCAGCCCATTTTAGTTTTCCCTACCAAAAAATGCAAGAATACGCATTCCTTTCATCACCATAGGTTGTTTGCAATTAACAGACGATATCTTTAATGTAAATTTCATACTATGTTCTATTTATTAATGGATGTTATCTAAATATTCATATAACAGTTCATTTGGGGAAATGTAACTATTACATAGTTGTAGGAAGCTTATCATCCCAGCCCTCTCCCAGAAAAATGAAATATCCTAGGAAATATTGAAAAGGCAGAATATTTCTCTGGATGTGAAAAGAAAGAAAGATGTTTTAAAAGACAGAATAGCTGCCTGTAGCTTCCTGCCCATCCCCACTTTGTCAATGGGCCATTAAGAAGGCCAAGCTAGTCCACTTCACATGATAAAGAGTTTCCGGGTCCACTGGTGGGAACCTCTTCTAACCGGTTCGGTAGATTTGACGAACTGGTTCTACCGAATAGGTGCGAACTGGTAGGAACCCACCTCTGCTCTTGCTGGACTATAGGGATTCATAGTGGAACAGATAGTCCTATTGGTACATGCTCTGAGAGGTTGAGGGATTTATAGGCTAATGTTAATACATCAAATTTTGTGTGGTAAGCAACTGGCAACCACTTTGGATATTTCAGTATAAGAATTATATCTTGCACTGGTCAGCAGCTTAGCTGCTGCATTTTACAAAAAAATGGGCATTTCTGGAAGAGTAGCCTTATAAATAATGCATTTCAGTGCAAAACATAGGTTTTAAACTAGGCATGGATAAATTGCTAAATCCAGTTGGCACAGAAAGATCACAACTGGTGAACTCATTTCATTTCATTTCATTTCATTTCATTTCATTTCATTTCATTTCATTTCATTTCATTTCATTTCATTTATTTGTATGCCGCCCTTTTCCCTGGGGGGACTCAGGGCGGCTCACAATCAAAAGGAAGGGGGGGGGACAGACTTTTACATATAAGACAGTACATGATTAAAACGCAACATTCATACCATTCGGGCGGGTTACAATCTTTAGCCCCAGGCCTGACGGGATAGCCAGGTTCTAAGGGCTGTGCGGAAGGTCTGGAGGGTGGTGAGGGTACGAAGCTCCACGGGGAGATCGTTCCATTGGGTCGGGGCTACCACCGAGAAGGCTCTCCTCCGCGTGGTGGCCAGTCGGCATTGGCCAGCAGATGGAACTCCCTATGTATGAACACCACTTGAGAATTGAGAGACAACTATTAATTAAGAAGCACTCCCAAGCAAACGTTGGAATCAAGATGGAAACTTGTGAGCCTAGATATCAAATAGCAGTTCTCTAACACTCCTTTGAGGGTATGACGGGAGAGAACTGTCAGAATTTCAGAAGTCTTATGGTCAGATCCAAAGAAAGTAATTATGCAGAAGCATTGAATGACAAAAGGGTGAAAAGGATTCTGCAAATAGGCCAAAATCCTCAAGAGGGGCCTCAAGAATGCAGTCAGCAAAGCTCCAATATTTGAAGTACTGTATTTCAGCCAAAAGTGCCACATATGTTACATGAGCTCTGGTGGCGCAGTGGTTAGAATTCAGCACTGCAGGATACTTCTGCTGCCTGCCGGCTGCCTTGAAATTTGGCAGTTTGAATCTCACCAGGCTCAAGGTTGACTCAGCCTTCCGTTCTTCCAAGGTTGGTAAAATGAGGACCCAGATTGGGGGGCCATATGCTGACTCTGTAAACTGCTTACAGAGAGCTGTAAAGCTCTGTGAAGGAGTATATACTGTAAGTCAGTGGTGGGTTTCAATTTTTTTTAGAACCCCTTCTGTAGGTGTGGCCTGCTTTGTGGGAGTGGCTTGCCGGCCATGTGACTGGGTGGGCATGGCCAACTTGTAAAATGTGGTGAAACTCACTTAACGTTGCTCTTGCTTAGCAACCAAAATGTTGGCTCAGAAACTCTGGCATTTGAAGCACGCAAGTCTTAAAGCTGTCAAGTTACAAGACCCTCGCACCCCTAACCCTTTAGAAAAAAAAAACCCAGGGGTGTTCAAACTTGACAGCTTTAAGACTTGTGGACTTCAACTCCCAGAATTCCTCCTCCAGTCATGTTGGCTCAGGAACTCTGGCATTTGAAGCGTGCAAGTCTTAAAGCTGTCAAATTACAAGACCCTTGCACTCCTAACCCTTTAGAAAAAAAAACCCAGGGGTGTTCAAAGTTGACAGCTTTAAGACTTGTGGACTTCAACTCCCAGAATTCCTCCTCTCGCTCTTCATCTTGATGATGTGCGGACGGGCGGGGGGGGGGAGCTGGAACCGGTTCTAAACAGCACTGTAGATTTGTGGAACCTCTTCTATAGAAGAGGTTAGAACTGGCAGGAACCCACCCCTGCTGTGAGTCTAAGTGCATTAGCTATTGTGATGCTTTAAAAGAAAGTTGTGGAGCAGTAATGATGCAGAAATGGCAGCTATATAGCTTTTTCTAATAGAGCAATGATTGAAATAAAAGAAGGTAGCGGTATGTCTAGATTGAAAGGGAATTTTTAGAGTTGTTGCTTGGGGTGAAAGGGTCCAGTTTGCTCACTGTTAAGGCAGAGGATAATTTTACAACTATATCATAAACCATTAGAGGTCAAAATGAAGAAGCTCTTAATTAACAGCCTTAAGATGCACGATACTTAAATTTCAAGAGTATGAAATGAGCGTGAAACACGGTGCCTGCTGCCAATCACCTCCACTAGACCGATTAGATCCCACAGATTAGGCCTCCTCCGAATTCCATCCGCTGCAGTGTCAACTGGTGACTACCCGGAGGAGAGCCTTCTCTGTGGCCGCTCCGACCCTCTGGAACGAATTCCCCGTGGAGATTCGAACCCTCACCACCCTCCAGGCCTTCCGCAAAGCCCTTAAAACCTGGCTGTTCCGACAGGCCTGGGGCTAAAGAGCTGTTGCCCCCGTCTCGAATGGTATGACTGTTGTGTGTTTTTAAATTATGTATTGTTATGTTTTGTCTTTTATTTTTTGTCTGTACCCCCCCTTCCCTGATTTGATTTGTTAGCCGCCCTGAGTCCCCTTCGGAGGAAAAGGGCGGCATATAAATATAATAAAATGAAATGAAATGGTGTGCAGAAATTCTGTGCACGCAACTGAAACATTAAGCGGAATATAATATTATGTACAAACATTGCAGAATAGACAATTGAGATAATTAATATAAAACAAGATTTCTCATCTCTGAAAAAATGGTTTCGAAGCAGTACAACTAGAAGTAGAGAACAGGCTGATGTGCTTCAGGCAGTTTCGGAAACCATCCTAAAGGGCTGGCAATAGGATGAGACAAAATGCATATTACCAGTTGCAGGATGAACGTTGCACTAAATCTGTACAAAGCATTGAAAGAACTGCTTTGTAAAGCATATTGACAAGGGAAAGTACCCTTCCTCAAAATGCTGAGACAGCTATATTCTTCAGAAAGCTTTGGCATGGCTGTCTTCAGCACTTTCCCAGGAATGTACGTTGCCAGAGGTCTGCAGGCAAACACACTGGGAAGGCCCATGAAGCGGGATATGAAGAGAAATGCTTGTACCAAAATATCTCTTTGAATGCCTTACACAGCCCTATTACATACAGGGTGTTGATTTTGTTTAAGGGAGAGAGAGATTAATGATCCTAGCAGTTCTGATTCCAAAAACAGATTTCATGTTTCACATCTGGGATAAAACCGATTCATGACAGAAACTAGAATACTCGGCTGCGTGTTTGACCCGAAGAACCACTTGAAATCATGTAAAAGGTTTGGTTTGGTTTATTGGATTTATATGCTGCCCTTCTCCCAAGGACTCAGGGTGGCGTACAACATTAAAAAAAACACATATTATAAAAGTTAAAACAAAATTAAATAGAATATCCCAAACAAACCAAATTACATTTTTAAAAAAATTCAATTAAAATTAACAATGATCAATAGTTTATTTTGTTTTGTTCAGGCCAGGCTGGCTTGGCTGGAAAAGCCAACTTTTTAGGGCGCGTCGGAAGGATCGGAGGTCGGGGATTATACGAAGCTTCGGGGGCAGCTCATTCCAGAGGGAAGGGGCTGCCACAGAGAAGGCTCTCCCCCTGGGGGTCGCTAGCCGACACCGTCTGGCTGACGGCACCCTGAGGAGGCCACCTCTGTGGGATCGCACTGGACGGTGGGAGGCTACCGGTGGCAGTAGGTGGTCTCGCAGGTATCCTGGGCCTAAACCATGGAGCACTTTAAAGGTCATAATTAGTACCTTGAATCGCACCCGGAAGACAACAGGCAACCAGTGCAGACCGCTTAAAAGGGGTGTAACATGTGAGCACCTACGTACCCCCATGATAACCCGCGCAGCTGCATTCTGGGCCAGTTGAAGCCTCCGGGTGCTCTTCAAGGGCAGCCCCATGTAGAGAGCGTTACAGTAGTCCGGGTGAGAAAAGATGAGGGCATGAGTGACTGTGCACAGAGCATCCCGATCCAGGAAGGGGCACAACTAAGTTTTAGGAAGGGGCGCAACTAAATTTTACCAGGCGACCATCAGGTGTCCTTCTAAACTAAGCGGCGTATCCAGGAGGACGCTCAGATTGCAGGCCCTCTCTGAGGGGGCTAAAATTTCTCCCCCTATCATCAAAGATGGAACAAGATGCACAAATCGGGATGATGGAAACCACAGCCACTCCGTCTTGGAGGGATTGAGCTTGAGCCTGCTCCTCCCCATCCAGATCCGCACAGCCTCCAGGCATCGGGACATCACGTCGAGGGCATCATTTGGGTGGTTTGGGGTAGAGATGAAAAGTTGGGTATCATCAGCATATTGGAACAGTCTGAGATATCCAAAAATAAACAATACAAAATACATTACATTCCTCCTGGCAGTGGAAGGGAGGAATGAAAAAATTCAATATCTATGATAGAGATTATGAAGTCAAGAAAAGAATATATAGCTGTTTTGGGTTGTGGTTTATTTAGAAAACCTGTAGGCCAGGATTGTGATCGGGAAGCATAAGACTCATTTCACAAGGAATAGAATATCTGACATACAGGCAGTGATGGGATTCAAATAATTTAACAACCAGTTCTCTGTCCTAATGATTTCTTCCAACAACCAGTTCACCAAACTGCCCAGAAATTTAACAACCAGTTCTCCCGAAGTGATGCGATCTGGCTGAATCCTATCACTGCATACAGGTGATCCTTGACTTAACAGTCACAAACCAGGCAGGAATTTTAATTGCTAAGCAAGGTGATTGTTAAGTGAGTTGTGCACAATTTTATGACCTTATGAGGAAGGAATAGGGCGGGGGGAAGAAAGAAATGGAGGGAAGAATAGCAATAGCAATAGCAGTTAGACTTATATACCGCTTCATAGGGCTTTCAGCCCTCTCTTAGCGGTTTACAGAGTCGGCATATTGCCCCCAGCAACAATCCGGGTCCTCGTTTTACCCACCTCGGAAGGATGGAAGGCTGAGTCAACCCTGAGCCGGTGAGATTTGAACAGCCGAACTGCAGAACTGCAGTCAGCTGAAGTAGCCTGCAGTGCTGCATTTAACCACTGCGCCACCTCGGCTCCTGTAAGGAAGGGATAGAAGGAGGGAGGGAAGAATGGGGAGTAAGGATGACAAGTAAGAAGGAGTCAGCTAGAGAAGGAAAAGAGAGGACAGAAAGGGAAGGAGTGATACGGACTGGGGAAGGAAGGAAGGAAGGAAGGAAGGAAGGAAGGAAGGAAGGAAGGAAGGAAGGAAGGAAGGAAATAACCGGGAAGAAGGAAAAGGGATCAAGGAAGGTAGGGAGAAAGAAGAAAGGAAGAAGGAGAAAGGAAGGAAGGAGAGAAGATATTTAACTTTCACTTCCTGTCAGCTTTCAACAAGAAAACTCAGTGGTGAAGCTGGCAGGAAGTTGGAAGCACTCCTGCTCCTTTTGATTTCTTTTGCCTGGCTGGTAGTCATTCTATTTCTCTGTTTAGGTAAGGAAATATCTCTGAAACTATAACCCAATAAGGTTGTCTAGTGATACCTAAGAACGGTCAGCATTTAACTCTGTGCTTGCCAGTTGATGTTAAAAATCTGTTCATTCCTATTTTGAGAAAGATGGGTTTAATATAGCAGTCCATTGTCCCAGCCACACACAAAAGATTTATACGAATAACTTATATTACATTACCAGAAATCACGAAGGCCTTCTGCACACATTAAAAATGTCCCACTCTATTTACAACATGTAGATGTATTCTATGCATGTTTACGTGTGTGTAAAAACATGACCGTTAGATATATTCTATTCAGAATTCAAGAACCAGAATGCTCAGTAGCGAAACGAGCCTCTAACAGCCCATATTAATGAAATGTTACAGTTAAGATTTTAATCACATACAAATCAGAAAATTCTCGGTTCCCATAGCAACCTTAATCCTGTTGCCTTTGTTTCTGTTCTACCATAGAACCATTTCACATCCGTACATGAGAGAAGCAAAGTGCATAACCACTTAAACACACCCAAACACCCAACATTTGCATTCAATCATGAATACTGGATTTATATGATGTTGTTATTCATTGCTGAGTGAAATCTTTGTTTTCTTGTACTCTTTACCTTCCTTAGTGACTAAATAGAAAGTTGATATAAATGAATGAAATCCCAATACTATGTGAGAAGCCAGATTGTTGGGGAAAATAGACTGTAAACAGCTTAGAGAGTGCTGTAAAGCACTGTTGAGAGTGGTATATAAGTCTAAATATAAGGCTATGCATGAAATAATAGTCTGCAACAGTAATAAACTATTACAAATTCTCAATAAACTATTACAAATGTTGACAAGAAATATATCTCTTTTTTTTACTTTTTTTTAATTTTTTTGTTTTTTTATTTTTTTTTGTATATTCTGTTTTTTTATTTTTTATTTTTTATTAGATTAGATTAGATTAGATTATTTGTAAAAAGTTTTTATTTTCCATTTTTTCATTTTCATACACTCACATATATACTGTACATAGCCGGCGTGACCCGTCAAAACCGCGTTCCACAAAAGCGCGGTCGACGAAATCGCGTATGTGACGTCATCACAACGCGACGAAAAAGATCAAAAAATTGAAATAAAAATTAAATTACAGCAAGCCGATTCACATAAAGGTAAGCGTTAGGTTAAGGGTTAGGGTTAGGGTTAGGTTAAGGGTTAGGGTTAGGTTTAGAGCGTTAGCGTTAGCGTTACGTTTAGCGTTAGGTTAAGGGTTAGCATTAGGTTTTTCGTTAGGTTAAGGGTTAGGTTTAGGGTTAGGTTAAGGGTTAGGTTTAGGGTTAGGTTTAGGGTTAGGTTTGGGGGGGTTAGGGTAAGGTTTTCGCTTTATTTTTACATTTTTCGATCTTTTTCGTCGCGCTGTGATGATGTCACATACGCGCTTTCGTCGACCGCGATTTTGTCCGCTGTTTTGTGGTGGAACCATAGCCAGAGCCATACAACATTAAACAATAATCGCAGCAATTCCTCTTGTCAACAATACCCCCCAAAATAGAAGCCCAATATACCTCTTTCACTCTCCGTACACCTCTTTCTTCCGCCCCCCTCCAACTTTCTATCTTCCCTCCATCATCCCCCTCTACCCTACTTCCCCATCCACCACTCTACCACTCCTCTCTCCCGATCCTCTCCCTCCCTTCCTTCTCACCCTCCCTCCCATCCTCTCTCCCACCCTCTCTACCCATCTTTCTTCTATCCCACTCCTCCTCCTCCTATATCTCTTAATGACTTTTTACGTAATTAAATATTACGTATTATTACGTATTAAATATCACATATTATTACCAAACCAGTATCTTAACATGTGTTGGACTAAATCCTCTTTTTTACTGGATATATGGACTGGTTGTGTTGAGATTTATACTCCACAGTTTGAGGGAGACTGTGGCACTCGCTCAAACATTGAGCACTATAGATCAAGGGTGAAGAATGTTGAAACAGTAGTTCACAGTGATGAAAGAAAAGTCCTTCTGGGTTCGGCTCCAAGTGGGGGAAAAGACACTGGAGACATGGAGGCTGCTTGGAAAGATGGTTTTAATGGTGGACTGGACCACATGGCTTGAGCCCTGAACAGAAAAGGGGATCACATGCTTCAATGTTGGTGGAGAAGAAGAGAAGGGCTGAGGGAGGGGCTGGCTAGGCTTTTTATAACCTGTTCAGTCCCACCTCTCTGTTTCCTGTTCCTGTGTAAGAAATGTATTCTGATTGGTTGTCAGACTCCCATAGGGCCATGCAGGGGCAACTCTCTGGGTTGTGTTTTGAATCCAGGTTTAGTTGAGATCTCAGATGCCATGTGGTCAGTTGAGTAAAGGGCCAATATTATCATGCCTTTACTCCCATCCCCCCTGGGGCTGCAGTGGAGAAGTCTTTGTTATGTAAAGGGGACTGGCTTGGCCTTCTTAATGGCCCATTAACAGTGGGGATGGGCAGGAAGCTACAGGCAACTATTCTGTCTTTTAAAACATGTTTCTTTCTTTTCATATCCAGAGAAATATTCTGCCTCTTCAATATTTCCTAGGATATTTCATTTTTCTGGGAGAGGGCTGGATGATAACTTCCCACAACAGCATCTGGAGGTTGCTGCAGGTTCCCCCACCCCTAATTTGAAATATGAAAGAGGCCTTAAAAGTGAGAAAGGCCATACAATTTTAAAAGAAAGTGCTATCAGAAGCTTACTTTTAGAGCAGAGAACATTGTAGGCTTGGAGAAAGCCTAGGTTGTATGTGCTTTTATTTATCAATAGATTCCATTATTACATTTGTATATATATATATATGGCATCCATATTTATGAACTCCACTATTAAGTCTTATGTGTAATTAAATTCACTAGATAACAATTTTATATAAAGCAGCAAAATGGAGTGGCACTTCTGGCTTATTCATCCTGCAATGTCATTCCAGAATAATAGTTAGATGTCAAATAAGGATTGAGGAGATCTGGGTCAGTGGTGGGTTTCAAAAATTGTTTGAACCTACTCTGTGGGTGTGGCCTCCTTTGTGGGAGTGGCTTGCCACCCATGTGACCGGATGGCAGTGGCTTGCCGCCCATGTGACCGGATATGAAGATGCCGACGACACTTGTCAGAACCACCTTAAATTACCTCACACACAGCACTGCCATGCATAAGAATATGATGTAAACTTGTTTTTTAAAAGGCATCTTTGGTTTGCGTTAAAACAACTTCAACACACGCAATGTTCTGATTGCACCACAAACGCAGTTGTCATCCTTACCTTTCACAGAGGCACTGAGTTTTATAAATATGAGCATGATAGTGTAGAATAATCATATCCAAGGACCAGTGGTGGGTTTCAAAAACTTTTGGAACCTCTTCTGTAGGTGTGGCCTGCTTTCCGGGTCCACTGGTGGAACCTCTTCTAACCGGTTTGGTAGATTTGACGAACCGGTTCTACCGAATAGGTGCGAACTGGTAGGACCCCCCCTCTGATCTGGATTCAAATGCCACCTCAGACTGGAAACCGCCAGGATGAACCTGTGCAGTTAAAGTGCAGGATGGTAAGAATCACAAATGCCATTCAGTGCTTCTTGAAGAAAATATATGTCTATATGTGTATATAATTGTACATACAAAATAAAAATAATTATGCTCAGAGGCACTAGCTATAGAGCTACCAAGCTGCTAGATTTTTTTCCGTCGCAGTGTCTTTGAATCTGTTTCTGCCACACACAGCTGTTTCGATTTCTGCAACTCTGGTCTTTCTGAAAATAGGTGGTGAGCGAAGCAGGAGAGGGGAATAAGACGATTCTTAAACAAAGCGATGACTTAAGAATTTCTAGCTATCATGACAACGCAAGCACTTTCAAAATGTTGGATTTAACACCCGGAGCATCCACCGAAAGTTACTTCCAAGTTCTAATTTTAAGTGTGACTGCGACAGTTACAAAAACCAAGGGGAGTAATACAGATATTTGCTGACTTACGACCATGATTGGAAGTGCAAAGTGTCATAAAGTTTGATGTGATGGGGCTGTAATGCTTAGTGACTGCACTCCTGGCTGTCTTAATTGCTGCCGTAACTCCAGGCGTGTCGGTTGTTAAGCGGGAAGTTCGCACCTATTCGGTAGAACCGGTTCGTCAAATCTACCGAACCGGTTAGAAGAGGTTCCACCAGTGGACCCGGAAAGCAGGCCAGACCTACAGAAGAGCTTCCAAAATACTTATTTTGGGGTAGGGCTTATGTTGGGCATACATGTAAAAATCAAGCTGGGATTTACATTTGGGGTAGATCATATTTTTGAGGAACCACAGTACTTATATTTTGCTGTGCATACTTTCTTTTGATAATATTTGTCAAAGGATTACCTACTTCAGATTTTTCCTGTGTTGTTGTATATTAAGTAGGCTTTATCACTCAGCTAAATTACAGTGCAAGAATCCCCTATGCTAACTGACAAGCATTGTAGTGTAAATGATTTAATTTACCAGCCGAAGCATGAGGCTACCTATTATTGTACTGATCAGTCATTGCATACTAAAATCACTCATCCTTAATATAATGATTTTGTATCCCTACAGAGAATCTGAATCATCAGAATGTCATTAGATACAGTAAAAATATGAAAATTGCTGTGGCACAGCAGTAAACACTATTAGTTGTTAGTTAAAACAGCATTTAATTTAGTCATGGAATAATTTATACATTCTTTATTCTGCTTGGTTCACAAGCCATTGTGGGATCTAACAACACCCCTTCTGCCAATGGTTAAAAGATGGAAAAATAAAAATGAAATACTTTTTTAATGATGAGTTGAGCAATATGATGTATGAATACACACACACACACACATACACATTTTAAAATATGTAATCTAAGGGGAAGATAAATGTTAATCATTATATTGCCAAATTAAAATTATTTCTTACAGAAAAAGTAAGAATACAGAAGGTGGGAAAATGGTAACCTACATCAATCTAGAAATAAAATAGTTTCCCAAGTCTGATTTCCTCTATAAATGTTGAAACTACATGTTTGCTAGGAATTCTGGGAATTGCTACCTTTGGGAAATTAACATTTTTTTGTGGCAATGTGATTGATTTGATATTTCTTTTTTTAAAAATAATTTTTATTAAATGTTTTGATCTTTAAAAACAATAGCAATAGCAGTTAGACTTATATACCGCTTCATAGGGCTTTCAGCCCTCTCTAAGCGGTTTTTACAGAGTCAGCATATTGCCCCCAACAACAATCCGGGTCCTCATTTTACCCACCTCGGAAGGATGGAAGGCTGAGTCAACCCTGAGCCGGTGAGATTTGAACAGCCGAACTGCAGAACTGCAGTCAGCTGAAGTAGCCTGCAGTGCTGCATTTAACCACTGCGCCACCTCGGCTCTAACAATAGGAAAGACACAGCAACACATAGAACATACATAACAATATACAGTAATTTTACAGCTTTCTATATCGGCTTTCCTTTTTAGCTTTTATAATTCTCCCTTCTGCATTGCCTTCCTCTCACTATAACCTTGTCCTATAATGTAACAAACACAATATTAACACTTATAATAGTATTCATTATTTATATCTTCATATATTTGTATTCTCTATTTTCTGTCTTGGCTACTGTTGTCTAGCCACTTGTACATTTTATTCCATACTTTATAGAAGTTCGATTCTTCTCTTTCTTTTAGTTCTATTGTCATTTTATCCATTTCTGCGCATTCAAGTATTTTCCTGATCGTAGTTTCATCTGAGGGTGTATTGATTTTTTCCCCCCAGTTTTGTGCGAAGGCAATCCTGGCTGCAGTGAATATATGTATGATTATGTATTGAGATGGTTTGTCCATTTTTTGACCCAGTAGTCCCAATAAGAATGCTTCTGGGTTGAGTTCTATTTGATATTTGATTTGATATTTCTATCTGCTTTCTATCAGTAAGTAAGGAAAGTTTATCATGGCTTTGTAAACTCATATGTGTCACCAGTTCTTTAGTAGACTTTATGTCTATTTCCATACATGGTTACAGCAATGATTAATGGAAAAAAATGTGTAAGGCTTCCCTAATTTGCATTATTTGTTTTATCATGCCCTCCTGCCACAGCTTTTCATTAGAATCTCTTAGAACATATAGAAGATACATTGCACCCACTGACAAAGAATTGGTTCATATATTCATGCTTGAATGTGGCATAAGTGTTTCAGACATCAGTTATTCGAATCCATGAAGTATTTACCTATAGTTAATTCTTAGCAGGTTGATGTAATTTGGAGCATAAAATCTAAAGACCTCAAACCTGAGTCCTTTGGGAGAAGGGCAGCATATAAATCCAATAAACAAACAAACAAACAATGTGGTCATGTCCATCATCAATAAACCTTCTTTCCAAGCAACTTCCATGAATCCAGTGTTTTTTTCCTCACCTGGCTTTGGCCCTGGGCTCCTTGGGTCCTGCCCTCCTTTGTCTGATTTGCATTGTTTCCAAGATTAGTCTGTGCTGTTGGTTTAGTTTTCTGTTTTACCTGTTTTTATGGATTTTCATGTTTTGTATGCTATCCAGAGCCCACTGGATTGGGAGGCTAACGCATTCAAATGAATAAACAAATAATAGAAATAACACACAGGGGCAAGAGTTGCGTTGGAAAGAAATGGAAAACACCCCTTTAACCACTGGATCAGGGGGCATTAGGAGCCTCAGGAATGGGTTAGGGATGAAATGAATGCTGTGTGTTACGAGGTCAGGGTTAAAGAATGATTAGCAAGGTATTCTAAGGCACAGTTAGGGAGATGTGCAGACGAGCTCTCTCACTACCTTCTGCTATAAATGCAAACTTAATGGAGAGGAACTGACAGTTCTAGTAGCTGCTTGAAAAGTTCTCAATCCTTAGTAGTTGGAGTCACTAGTGCCTGTTTAATAACAGTGGATTACTTTTTATGGCCCTATGAAAGCCACCTCCTCCTAGGGAAACATGAGACACACAATCTACAGAAAGGGGGGAAGAGAGTTCGATCCTATTAATCTTTTGTGTTTTTTTTCCCAATTATTATTTTTAAATATTTGTGCCTTCGCAATAAGTTAGTTAGTTTACTCTACCGTCATTGCACCTCGCACAACAAAATTAAATGCCATCTTCGGTGTACACCATACATATGAAAACTATAAGTCGAGGTGGCGCAGTGGTTAAATGCACCACTGCAGGCTACTTCAGCTGACTGCAGTTCTGCAGTTCGGCTGTTCAAATCTCACCGGCTCAGGGTTGACTCAGCCTTCCATCCTTCCGAGGTGGGTAAAATGAGAACCCAGATTGTTGTTGGGGGCGATATGCTGACTCTGTAAACCGCTTAGAGAGGGCTGAAAGCCCTATGAAGTGGTATATAAGTCTAACTGCTACTGCTATTGCTATTGCTATATAAAAATAAAACAAAAATACACATCCTTTGCATTCTGTACAATTGAATTGAAAACCGTTGATACTGCGTTAATATTACACTATACAGTAGAATTCAATATAGTTACTGAACTATAGAAGCTGTTTTTCAGACTATTTGTTCTTGTTTTTATTGTCCTGTGCCATCTGCCAGATGGCAATAGTTCAAAAAAAGGGTGCCAAGGATGAGATGGATCTTTAAGAATGTTTTGAACTTTTTTAAGGCAGCCGGAGCAGTGGTGGGATTCAAATTTTTTACTATTGGTTCTGTGGGCGTGGCTTGGTGGGCGAGGCATGGCTTGGTGGGCGCGGCAAGGGAAGATTGAGGTGAGCCGAGGTGGCGCAGTGGTTAGGGTGCAGTACTGCAGGCCACTTCAGCTGACTGTTATCTGCAGTTCAGCGGTTCTAATCTCACCGGCTCAAGGTTGACTCAGCCTTCCATCCTTCTGAGGTGGGTAAAATGAGGACCCGGATTGTTGTTGGGGGCGATATGCTGACTCTGTAAACCGCTTAGAGAGGGCTGAAAGCCCTATGAAGTGGTATATAAGTCTAACTGCTATTGCTAACTGCTATTGCTAAGATTACTGCAAAATCCCCATTTCCTCCCAATCATCTGGGACTCAGGAGGCAGAGAATAGATGGGGGGTGGGCCCAGTCAGAGGTAGTTTTTACCTTGTTCTCCAAACTACTCAAAATTTCCGCTACCGGTTCTCCAGAACTGGTCAGAACCTGCTGAATACCACCTCTGAATGGGAGCTATAAAGCTCTTCCATGGAGGGTGTGAGGTCAACCAATGAACTTCTGGGCAATGATATTAACCCTCTGGGGCGCTGTCCTATCTGCCACCGTGGAATTAGCCACTGTGCAATTAGCGAACCATCCTTCCATCCTTCCGAGGTGGGTAAAACAAGGACCCCAATTGTTGGGACAATATGTTGATTCTGTAAACAGCTTAGAGAGGGCTGTAGAGCAGCGTAAA